>NC_133791.1:15857448-16001978 GCF_003597395.2 Chelonoidis abingdonii
TCCGCATTTTTGACATTTTTAAAAAATAAAACCGACATGAAAATTTGAAACATAAAGTAGTTTTGATTAAAACAATCAAAACATTTGCTTTTTTAAAGGTCAAATCAAAACCTTGATTTTTTTTTTAAGATTTATTTTGGTCCAAAACAATGTGGTGAAAGTAACACGAAGTCAGGCAAAGCTTCAATATTGCCAAATCTGTATTTTTTGCCAAAAAACGTTTCAGACAATGAAATTAACCCAGCTCCGCTAGCACCCCTCCTGGATCCCACCTGCCAAGTCCCTACCCCTATAAAGGAGGATTAGTTTTGAAACTCTAGGGGATTCAGCTCTACTCTTGACTCTTTGTGACCGTAGGCGAATTATCTGTAAAATGAGGATAACAGCACTCACTTCTCATGTCAGTTTAAGAGTTTGTACAAGGCTTTGAAATTATTGAGCCATGAGCAATGTTAGGAGTCATCTCTCAGGCTGGGATGATGATGCAGTTTTGCATTGTGAACAGTGTCCCAACCTCCAAATAATCCACAGGGCCAAAAACAAAGGGCACCCCAGATGTTCTGAAAATACTAGCAACTGGCAGGCGATTGACATGGATGATCAGGGCTTGTTCAGCACAATCAAGGATGTCCAGGAAAGAGCAAAGATAAACAGCAGGAATTAAGACACAAGACTATATAACACAACAATTGCAAATTATAACCAAAGATGTTGATACATAAGAGAGAATGTAACCTCTCTGGGACAGGGACTGCCTCTTATTAAATCCCCTATTCTGCAGAGACTTACACATACTTTCAACTTTCTGCACAGCAAGCTGTTCCAATGGAAGTAAAGTTAAGCATGTACGTAAATTATTGGAGGATCAGGGTATAGGTGTTTCTACGGCTCCCAACACCATGGGACCCTGATCCAATACTTTGAGAAGATTTAGTTTACATTTTCTCTAATGAGTTTGTCTCATTGATTCTTTTATCCAAATTGCTTTGTTACATCCATGTATTACTATGTGCACAATGCATTGATGCTTATGTTCATCATTCAATAAGTGATGTTTGCACGTGCTATTATACAGTAACTCTCTGCAAATAATAAAGCTTTTATCAAGAAGGAAAATGTTTCTTCTTCACAGAGATACATTTTGTAGTGGGAGGATACTTTCAACTACTTGGAAGGGGGTTCTAAAGAGGATGGATCTAGACTGTTCTCAGTGGTACCTGATGACAGAACAGGAGTAATGGTCTCAAGTTGCAATGGGGGAGGTTTAGGTTGGATATTAGGAAAACTTTTTCACTCAGAGAGCGGTGAAGCACTGGAATGGGTTACCTTGGGAGGTGGGGGAATCTCCTTCCTTAGAGGTTTTTAAGGTCAGGCTTGACAAAGCCCTGGCTGGGATGATTTAGTTGGTGCTGATCCTGCTTTGAGCAGGGGGTTGGACTAGATACCTCCTGAGGCCCCTTCCAAACCTAATATTCTATGATTCTATGATAGTTTTATTTTACATTCATTTATTCTGCCTCTCCCTGAGGGCCAGCGTTTGACCATCCTGCATACAGAAATCTCTCTGAAATCTCTGGCTGCTTGAAGACTTTCAGATGGCTTCTGATCACCTTGCAAGGAATGAATCTTCAATTAAATATGTCTATGGTCCCAGGTCAGCAAAGCATTTCAAAATGTGCTTAAGTTCATCTCTATTCTGCAAGGTTCTTAAGTAGGCATTAAAGATAAGCTGGTCAGAAAACTGATTCTGTCGTGCAAAAGATTAACTTAAAAAAATAGTTCTGAATTGGGACAAAAAGCCAAAATGCTGAAATTATTGATGAATTTTTTTTTATTTCAGGTCTATTTCAGCTTTGACCCATTTTCATTTTAAAATATAAAATAAAGTCATTTCAAAAGAAAAACAATCAAAACTTTTCATGCTGAAAATGTCAACACAGTGCATTTAGAAAACATGTTTTTCTTCAAAATTAAATTGTTAAAATTGATACTTTTTTGGGAAAAAGGGGGGGTGTCTGGTTTCGACAAGACAGCATTTTCCAATGGAAAATTGCATTGATTAAAGTTTTCTGATAAGTTCTAGTTTATGCACATGCTTAAACACACACGAGAAGACAATGGAACTTTAGCACATGCTTAAAGTTAAGCATTCACTTAAGTGCTTTGCTAAATAGGGATGGACTGCTGAATTGAGGCCTAAAGGAATCACTGTACTCTGGATGTCAGGTGTTGTGGAATTTTATAACGTCTAAGAGGTTTATAACACCAGAAAAATGACCTCCCTTCCCCACGCTCTGTTGGCAGCTGATGACAAGATGCTGATCTGCAGATCTTATTTTCTTATCCAAAGCCATCCTGCCTTCCCCAGTGCACCATTGGAGACATGTTCAATGCAGTTATCATCCACTCAGAACCTCTTGCTGTTCTCTGAGCCTTCACCTCCACTCTACTCTGCTGCAGAACAATGCTTGGGTTATTTACAACCTGCAGTCGTGTTCCCCAGGCGCACTGTTTTAAAGCTGCGGAGGCCAGAGTGGTGGTGATAGGGAAACCTTCATTTCAGAGAGGCTAGGCTCTTCCCTGGCTCTCCCAGAAATGTTGATCCTTCTCTTTATCTGCACAAAACTTAGTTGCACAACTGCCTGTTCTCTGAAATCAAACCGTTCATGTTGCAACAGCAGAAGGTTGCTGCCACCTAAAGGCCAAGGTTAGCAAGAGTTCTTCAGAGAAAGGACTAGCTAGTATTGCTCTGGGGACCTCTTTGAAAGGGCTGATGAATGCACATAAGTTGCATTGGTTTAGTTACATCGGTTTAACATCACACGTTTGGTTAGGGCGTGGGTACAGGGCATGGCTACATGGGGCCACTCAGGAAAGTTGAGGTGACTCAACTAAAACCCACACCTCCTAGCCGACATTTACGCCAGCAAAACCTCCAGTGTAGTCACCACTTTGCCAATAGAAGAGTCCTTCTGGCAGCATTTCTAGTGTCATTTGGGGAGGTGGTGTTACTATATCTGCAAATAAACCCCTCCTTCTCTCAGCATATGCTGCACCTACACTAGCGGGCTCTGCTAGTACGGCTATACTCCTACAGCCATAGCATCAAAGCTTCTGCCGTGCAGATTAGCCTTTAAGCTTCTTCCATTACAGCAAACTCAGGTCACCTTTACTCCTGGGTGAGAGCATCCCCACAGATGTTTAATGCACTTTAACTTTACATCTTTAGTTGATTTTGCCTTAACTTTCCTGAGTGGCCCCATGTAGACCTCAGATCAGTATAACTTTGTGCGCAGACCAGTGCAAATAGGGAGAGAGAAATATCTTCTTGGCAGACCCTAGTTCCAACTGCTTGGTCATCAAGGTAATTCATTATGGTGAAGGGTTTCAAAGAGACCCACTGCAATAGAAGAGGTGAAACGGGGACTAGAAATATTTTAAACTGTTACTTGTTGCTTGGCTTGTGTCATTTGTGCCAGATACCCTCAACCCAGACCAACTGCCGTTGTTCCTCCCAGCTTTGATCCAGATTTCACACTCCATGGCAGAGCGGATGTTGTCTAGGCTTGGTTGCCACTGTGGTTTGTTGGTCTGAATTGTCACTTCCATCAGATTAACACTATGGACTAGAGTCTGAATAAGTTTTGCCCCTGGAAATCTTTCAGCGTTTACTTCAGATTTACATCAGCATAGCTGAGATCAGAGTCTGGCCTCATAGCTACAGCCTCCTAAAGTACAATGATCCCAACACACTTCCAGAAGGTAGAGATTAGAGCTGCTAAAGTTTTCACAAAAAATGTCATCCTTTTTTGGTGTCAATTTTCATTTTTTTTAACTTGAAAAGGGATGACTTTTTTTTGTGGGGAAAAAAAAATGACCCATTTTCCCACCAAAATTTGAATCACTTTTAAAGAAGTTTCACTGAAATTTTGAGTTTCTAAAATTTTTTACTCGTGCTAGTAGAAACACCTGGTAATTTGTTAATTAATAAGTTGGTAGAGAATCTTTTCTCTCTTGTCCCCATGTGTGTCTGCACATCACCTAGCACACAGCTGGAGCTACGGAATATTACAAAGAGGAAGGCCCAGAAGAAAGAGCCAGTCACCATAACATATACTGCCTCTGGATTGGAAGTTAAAGTTGTCTATGCCTGCCAAACTTTGCCCACAATTGTCCCACCAATGCTCTGGCTTGCCTATATATTTAAAAGCAAAGGTGTTCTGGGGACGAGTGCCAGTCACATAACCTGTCAACATTTGCCTTCCATGGTTCATGGAAGAGGGAATAGTTAAGAAGGGGTGTGTGTGTTGGGGGGAGGAGACAGGCTTTCAGATGGAACGAGGAAATTGGCAAGGAGGATCTTTAGCACAGAGTTGTCCTGCTCCCCATCGCTGATCGTAGGAGAACACCAGCTGAGTGAACAAGAATAGGGTATCAGGAGGTAGCCGTGTTAGTCTGTATCCACAAAAATAACCAGGAGTCCGGTGGCCCCTTAAAGACTAACAGAATAGGGTAGTATCCCTTTAAATAGCTTGTGAACCCTCTAGTGAAGCTCACTATGTTCTATTTTCAGAAACTGCCAGCACCAGCCGGGCAGCAGTGTGTGAAGTCCTGGCACGATTTGTGTATATTCTGTAAACACGGTTCTTTGAGACCCAACTATGCCTGTGTGGTTTCTTCATACTGTTTCATTCTGTGAAGAGCAAAAGACACCAACCAGCATTTCCTCACATACCTCAATCCATTTTAAAGCTCCCGTAAAAAATATTATTTTCTCCAGTCAGTATATAACATGTTCCCCTAAGAGTCATAGGATATTGGCCATTATTCCAGCCTAAGAGTTATGATTGTCCTGTAGTGAGTGCAGCTCAAACCCTTGGGAGCTTGGGTTTGATGTGTGTCTAGAATCCGTTGCTTCTCCAGATTATTTGGAATCCCTGAGTCTGCAACATTAGGTGGGGAGTCTCGAGATTTCCAGGACTCCTGCTTGTGTGGGATGGAAATGCCAGGCTAAGAGCCTTTCTGCTTCTGGCCCCGAATGTAGAAGAGAAGAGGCAACCATGAGAATGAAAGAAAGGGAAAAAAAACCCCAAACAAAATAGGAAAGGAAGTTAACCAATTTTTTCAAATTTCCTTAAAGGTTTAGTTTGAGTTTTTGTTGGATAGATCTGGAGGGCTCTTATTTTATTTCAATCTTTTTGTCCACCCCTAATTATAAATGAGTGGAACCATTTATTGTAATTAAAGCATGGGCCTGGGGGTCCAGGAAGGCACCCACTGCTCTGCTCACTCTCCTGGCACAACTCTTCCCCTCACCTGTGACTGTCTTCTCTATTCAAGGCCCTTTCTATTGATTTTGAAGGGTGTTGGATCTGGACTTTATGCTGTAGCTTTTCATGGGAGAGACTGGGTCAATTTTCAGAAGTGCCTAAGTGACTTAGGAGCCTGCGTCCCCTTGACTTTCATTGGAAGCCAGGGCTTGTCTACACGGGAACATTCAGGAAAGTTAATCTGTGTGTGAATGTAAAGTGGATTTGTTAAACAGTAATTAATCTCTTAACTGATCCACTTTGAAAGTTAATGCAGATTAACTTTCCTGAGTGTTCCCATGTAGACATGAATTTAGGTTCTTAAGTCACATAAGTACTTTTGAAAAATCTCACCCACTGATTCTTATTATCTGTTTGTATAGCACTTACCACAGTGGGACCCTGACCCTGACGGGGGCTTTTGGGTGCTATGGTAGGACAAATGCTAAAAGTAACATAACAAGAGTCCTGACTGATCTCCTGTTGGTTTGACTTCCAGAGGTAACTCCGTTGATTTCAGTGGAGTCAGCACAGCACAGTCAGCCCCATGGACGTTACTGTCAAACTGCTTTGCCATTTCAGGGAGCAGCAGAAGAGGAGATAGTGGTGGGGGAATGGCCTTTATTGTAAGACAGTCACAAGCAGCAAAATCCCGACTGGAATATGGCTGTGCCCTGGGAACCCCCTGATGTTCAAGGGTGGTTGATCTGGGGTGTTTGCTCAGGACCATTCCTCGTCTAAGTCCCCGATTCATCAAAGCACGTAATTAAGCCCCAAGGTACTTGTTGTCATGTGCTTAACTACTTTGCTGAACTGGACCCTAAATCCAGAAATGGGGATTGAATATTTTGTAATGAGGTTTCTTGATTTTATGTGGTGGGGGCAGGGGGTAGATTTGTTTTACTAAACCAACCAGACTCCTCAGAAGAAAGAAGAGCAAGCGGTGACTGTGGCCTGCAGAATTCTGGCATCCCATTCACCCCAGACACCTCTTCGTGTGCACCCCACAAGCTGCCCTGGACCTGGCCATGGTGCCAGAGTCCTTTCTTCTGCTGTAGCACGTGCTCACCAGCAGGGCAGTCACTCTTTCCCCTGGGTTCTCTTGTAAATCAGGCGCTGATTGCACAGCGAATTCTGAAGGAAACAGATGAGCCTCAAGCTTCGCTCACATGTCATGGGAAGTCACTCATTTCCTGCCCTGGGCCCTCTGGGGAGAGAGACTTCTCTTTGACAAGACTCTTAATTAGCCAGAAAGTTGGGTCATAACCACTGCTGTGTCTCTTCTTGTCATGGTTAGACTCTAGGGGGTGTGAAAAATTGAAACAGTACAATGAGCGTTTAGAGAAACTCATGTTAATTTTAGAGAATGAAAGGAGGAATTTTTTCCCCCTGTTGATAATGATTTTCAAACCGTGAATACCCCCAGGAAAGGAAGAGAAAGGGTCTCTCTCTAAACAGCTTTAAAAACATATCCCTCCTAAGCACCTGTGGCTTAGGAGGTGGTGCCAGGCTGCGTTCAATTCTTGTGGAATAAAGACTCCAGCCCAGCTACTGGAACTAAAGTTCAGGCCTGTCTGTCATGTGTTTCCACAGAGCTTGGAGTTTGCATGACTCTGCCTCTCTACGTGCGGGTGACAGGCATGCCTCACAAGCTCCAGAATTTGGGTTAGGTGGGCGGGAGAATCCAATGGAGGCAGACAGAGACCACCTAAGTTGGAAGCTGTAGTTCAGCTGGCCTGGTGTGAAATACCATCCGGGCTGCCGAAAAGGGATAAGGAATCTGCAGACATACATGTTAACTGGGAAAGACCTCATCAGGTGCTTTGCAGCGAGGACATGATGACAGAGAGCGCTGCAAGGAATGGTTGCTAGGGGACTTCGAAGTAGCTAGGGCTCCAGTAGCTTCTGTTTGTGACCAAATCATATTGACAAGCTCAAACAAGAAATGCATCTTGAAGGGCCTTAAAGACACTGGGCCTGATCCACAGCCGTTATAACCTGGCATTGCTCCATTGAAGCTAAATGGATTTATACTAGCAGAGGACTTTGCCAATGGACTGTTTAAATCTCATCCAAGCCACCTGAGAGGTAGGTATTACTTTATTTTAGAGATAGAGGGCTTGATATGGGCCCCACTCAAACTTACTGGAGAAGGGGCAGCAGGGAGCCCTCTGTGTCTGTTAGATCCTCAGCCGCTCAGCCTTGACATATATTAAAGATGTGTAGCAGCTGCTTTCATTTATGCCAGTGGCAAGTGAGGCATCCTCCAGCCCATGCCAGATCCCCAGGATGACTTTAGCATCCCCCCCTCTCTCCTTACTCAGAAGCAACAGACCTGTTGCCACCAGCGTTCTGCTGGCAAAGAGTTCTGCTCCAGGGAAATTCTCTGCCAGCCACTTTAAGGCCTCTTTAAAGCCATTTACGGGATGCAAAGTGAACATAGCAGACCAGGGAATCCAATCCAGAGAATCGCTGAGATAGACGGGAGTGGACTAGTGTCTCAGAGGGCCTGGATCAATCCAAAATTTGGTGACCCTTCCCACCTTTCAACCCTACCACCAGGGCCCCCTGCAGACTCTGTGATCTTCCTTTTCAAACTTCGCTCAAAAGCAATTTCCTGGAACTTCTCAGTACTTGCTGCATGGTCAAAATGGGAGGAAGCTCGTAGACCCTGATCCTGCAAAGGGGCTGTGGTAGGACCACTGCTTCCAGAGCACCCTAACGTGGCAAGGGGTGGCCACACAGGTACTCCACCCTCTGTTTCCTCGTGGGTCTCTCAGTAACTTTCCATAGTCCAAGGTATTTAACCCAAGATTCCCTGTCTGTGGAATAATTCATTGAGTCTTTGCACAGTTTCCAGGGGCCCTTCAGGCCCAAATCCTTCCCTCTTGGCTAAGAGATTACATAGCCAACTTCCAAGGCTCATATGGGGCAATGCTTCTCCCTGGTGCCTCTGAATTGCCCTCCACCAGTTCCACCCAAGATTGGCAACAAAGTCTTTCAGGAAAGAAAACTCAAACCTAAATCTTCATTACAACATTGAGAGAAATCTTCCAGCCTTCCTCCACAGCCTTGGAAACCGGATTGCACCACCTCAGTCCCTTCTACCCTGGGCTATCTCCTGCAGGGCCCTTCCTGCTCTCAGCTTTTCTAGGCCAGCTCACTCCCTCATTCCAGGCATCTCCCTTATCTACCCCAGAGGCCTGATTGGGTCACAGGATCCTCCTCTCACTTGACCTTCTTCACTTTCCCCAACTGGAGAGGTGAGCTTACTGTGTCACAGGTGGGGCTCCCTTTAAAGGGCCTGTCTTCCCATGACAGGGTCCCATATGGCCCCCTAAACCTACATAGAATTTCCCCTTTGGCTTTTCTGGGCCCACACAAAGGTAGAAGTGTTCGCTCACCTGCACTGATATGTGCAGGCCTGTTGCCATAGTTCTGATATTCATTCAATGGTCACTGTTAATCAGTGCATATAGGTTATATATACCACCCCCACCACAGTAATAGGTGTTAAGCACATGGGATTAGAATAACATATACATCAGGGGTTCTCATACTGGGGGTTGGGACCCCTTAGGGGGTCATGAGGTTATTAATGGGGGGTCATGAGCTGTCACTCTCCACCCCAAACCCCGCTTTGCCTTCAGCATTTATAGTGGTGTTAAATACAGTAAAAAGTGTTCTTAATTTATAAGGGGGTCACACTCAGAGGCTTGCTATGTGAAAGGGGTCACCAGGACAAAAGTTTGAGAACCCCTGATATACATGTGTGCGTTGGCTAATTGTGCTACATTGTACTACGCTTATTCTTGCTCTCTTATGCCACAACACGTATCCCGCGATACCCTGGGAGAAACATAGCTCAGCATTAAGACGCAGGCAAATACGGAAACGGTCAAAAGCTAGGTGGATGAGTGTGACGAAACAAAGGTGCAAGGCGAGAATGTAAAATGCTACGTATTAGGGACTATATTCACGCCTCGTAACATTTGGAATTTCCAACATTCAAAACAAAAGATGGGGAAGGCACAGGAAGGTACCAAAGGAAAAGCTGACACAAGCTGGCTAGCTAAACTTCAGTGTTAAGTGACTTGAACAGCTTTGTGTAACTTGTAAGCCACCATGCTGTGATGGCTAGTTTAAGGGGGCATTTGGGACGTGCGACTTCTGTGTAAGGTGAACTGAACATACTGGGAAGGACTAACTCTTTCTTTCTTGTACCATATTGCGTTGTGTTTAGACAACAAATTTGGCGGAGCTTAGTTATTTGATCTCTTGAACATTCTTAATACCGAACAGCAAGTATAGTCAATATCGCCCTGGCCTTACAGGCCATTGTGGGCGGCCCTGGTTGAGAAGGGAGAGTGGTTTAGTGGTTAGAACAAGGTATGGGCATCAGGACTCCTAGGTTATAGTCCCAGCTTTGCCACTGATTTGCCGTGTCGCATCCTTTGTTTGTGATGTGCCCATCACACAAAACATGGGCATGTTCTGCCGTGCAGCCTAAAAGCAGCTAAACTGATTGTCAAGTCACTGCGGTCCTCTGTGCCTCAGTTTCCCCAGCTGTGGGAAGGAGGTGATAATACAGACTTACTTCTCGGGGTGGTTGGGAAGCTGACTTAATTAATTCATGTCACGTAAAAGTGTTTTGAGATCTGTGGTGCCATGTGTGACAAAGTGGAGTTTTTTTCTTGGGGTTTTCTGTCATTTTCAGGGTTTGCATGCACAGGGGGTGGGACTCAATGTACCTGGGTGTTACTGGTTTAACGAGGTGAGGGGAGAGGGAGTTTGTTGTTACAGAGGACCGGAGAGGGACTCGGGACCCCAGCCCAGGAGACACAACCGGTTCTGGCCAGTGGGAGGACAATGGGCTGCAGAGAGAGGACCCCGGTGACCTGACCAGCCGGTTCCAGCCAGAGGAGAGCTGCGAGGAGAGGGGACTCAGGCCTTCCTGTTTACGACCCTGTTTACCTGGAGAGAAGACAATGGACTGAGGCGGGGCTTGAGGCCGGGGATATCAGAGACCCAGCGGGGAAGCAGGGGGGCTCGGGCTGGCGAGGGGAAGCAGGCAGAGCCCACTTGGATGCAGGGAGACTGGGATGTGCTGTTATTGTGAGAGGCCAGGCCTGAGGCCCTGAGAGTTTCCTGTGCTGTGTTCAACTCTCAATAAACCCTCCTGTTTTATGCTGGCTGAGAGTCACTCTGGTCTAGAGAACAGGGTTGCATCAGCCCCTTTGGGGGTGAAGAGGCCCAGGGGGTCCAGAGTGCGTGGACTCCCGGAGGGGGCCCACGGCAGAGACAGACGTGCTAAGGCTCAGAGAAGTGCAGCTCCAGGAGGTGGAGGGGCCTGACCCCGAGAGAGAGTGGACCCCCGAGAAGGGCTGTCTCACTAAAAGGGGCACCCCCCACGGACCGAGCAGGGCCACGAGTGGGCACGATCTGTGAGTCCGTGACACCATGCAAGTGCGAAGATGTTCTGCAGAGACTACAGGAGAGCTAAGGGCTAAGGTCCAGACCCTGAGAGGTATCTAGGTACCTAACTCCCATTGATTTCAAGGGCAGCTATGTACCTAAATACCTTTGAGGATCCAGGCCTGAGTGACTGGTGCATGGGTGGGCTTGGGAACCCAGGATATATGCATGTACTTAAGTGCACGTCTCTATCTCTACATCTTTCTCTTCCAGGCAGTACTCTGTGCTTCAGTCCATCGTCTCTCCGTGATGCTACCTAATCCATCCTACCACTTCGTACCAGGCCTGCATCTTCCCCCCTTGCCTGTAGATTGTCTCTCTAGCTCTTCAGCTGTAGCGTCCACCTCCCGCCCCGCTGGATGTCAGTGAGACTGATCAACTGCTTTGCCATGTCCCTTTGCCTCACCTGGACATTCCTGCCACATTCAGGACAAACTCATAGGCGTCTCTAGCTCTGCAGTGACCTCCAGTGGCAAAAAGTGGCCAAAGGAAACGCAGCTTCGCTCTTAACTGATGAGATTGACAGGAATCATCATCATCATCTGCCACATTTATATAGCACCTGGCAGGAAGGAGAACTGACCCTCTCGGTGCTTTTTCAGAGTGCAGGACCCAAGACATAGCAAGGACCACTTCACCCTCTACTGACAACAAGGGAAGAGGGACCAGTTAGGGTCAATAAGGTTATTCCACTTAGGGGCATAACCAGGGATGGACCTGGGTGGGACGCAGGGCCCTTACTTAGCAGCCCGGCCCACCCAAATCTGAGCAGGGGCATAGTGCTGCCAAAGCATCACTCAGGCACCTGAAATCCAGGAGGGAGCTATACGCCTGTGCTTCAGAGAGCAAAGCTCCGGCAGCTCTGCCTGGCCGTTTTCTGAGCCGCCTCAGGGCAGGTGAAGCCCTGTGTCTGGGGGCACCAGGCTTAGGAAGAGGACGTGGTATCGGGGGAGATGGTGAGATCGCAGGTGCTTGGAGGCTGCCCGTTGGCCAGCAGAGCTCTCCGCACGGCTCACCCCTGCATGGCCGGAGGTAGCGGCAAGGCCAGTCTCTCTGCAGCACTCCCGGGAGAGGAAGCCCTTTGCTGGGCAACTTAGTACAGAGTCTGGGACAAGTTGCATGCAGAGGAAAGCCCTTGTTCATGCCCCTGCAGCGCAGCCGGAGCTGACCCTGCACAGGGGCCGTTGGCCCACAGGAGACGTGAGCCCCCAGCTGACAGGCAGCAGCGCGGACCCTGAAACGAGGCAACGGATCCGTTTCTTACCCCGCTGCAGAATCAGGGTGCAGCCAAGGGGATCAGCACTCCCCGCCCTGGCCAGCTGGCATGGCCAGTGAACAGCACAGTCTGGCATTACCCATCCACCCAAAAGTTGGGGCCCATCCAAATGTCCTCTCCTAGCTACACCACTGCTTCCACTTCTCTGCTTTATTTCCACAACTCTCTGGGCTCTGCTGAGTTTGGATCAGGTGCAGAAACTATCTGGAAATGCAGACTTGATCAACTCAGACAAGCTTTGGCTTTGGCTAACCACCCAGAGTTCTGATTATCATCTAATCTAATCTATCGATCTATCTAATTGCTTATGCTTATGTCCCATTGAAGTCAATGGGACTGAAGCAGGTGCTTACAGTTCAGTGCTGTCTGGGCCTAGTTACTCTGAATTTTCACTGGTGCAAGTGAGATCAGAATCTGGGGCCCTTTTTTGCAAAACTCCACCTGTGATATGATCAGCTTGGTGCAAGGGGCAGTGCCAAGTGTGTTCATCTGTCTCAGCCTTCCCACACAGCTCCCGTGTGTTCCAGAGAGAAGGCGGTGAGGCACTTGTCCTGCAGGGTTTATTCGGCTCCCACTGCAGGAGCCCCAAATTGAACGAATGAGATAACCCTTTCCCTTGGGGTGGTGCGAGTGTTGGGAACGGAGCAGAGGGCAGCGGGGCGAGGCAGGGAACATGTGTCAAAGGGGGGAGCGGTGGTTGAGCAGACGTGTGAGAAAAGGCGGGTGGAGAAAGCGCGGCTAATTGCATTTCTGAGAGCCCCCCCCCCCCCCCCCGACGGCATGACATCATCGGCCAGACGCATCGACAAGTCAGTCCCTGGAGCATGAGCCCCCAACTCCCCTGCAGATTTATAAGGAAGCCAGGGCACTTCTGTCCATGCTGAAACCTTAATTCTGTCTGCCTTTACATGAACGCGTGACCAGAGCGGTAAAAGGAACCAGTTCCAGAAGGTAGCTCTGATTTTATGGGGGGTGAAGCAGGGGGTTTACTTTCCACAGCTGTGGAACTGGGAGAAGGGGTGGGGGGAAGCTGTTACACGCCAGCTTGACATCTCATGGGGATTGGGCCCAGCACCTGTTCTCAGCTCTGCCTGTGGAATTAGCCATCGGGGTGTGTAGAGGGGAGTGGGGAACCCCGGCTGAGGAGCAGACGTGGCAGGGAAGAATTCCAGAGCTGCCACTGTGCCAAGCCCGGCTTCCTCAGTGCAGGCCTTGCACTCCGTCTCAGGGCCTGAGCAGGAACGCACCCAGCTACCACCACGGTGCTTGGCAGGAGCTGTGGTTGCCCAGTCCCCGGGCTCGCCCCCTGGTTTGTGCCGATTTATAGGAATACTGTCTGGAGCCATGGGCTGGCTCCTCTGCTGGCATAAATCAGCTGAGTTCCTCTGAAGTCAATGGAGCTTCACTTGGTCACTGCAGATGAGGATCTGCCCCAAATATTTCTGGGGACCTCAGATTTATTTTGCTGTTGATCCCACCTTTTTGGCTTATGGGAGGCGGTAGGGCCCAGGATGGGAGTCAGCACACCAGGGGTCGAAGCCCTGGATGTGACGTTTGCTCTTGCTGGGTGCCCTTCGCTCCCATGGAGACGCTTTCCTGAAATGTGCTGGTCACCCCTGATGAGGCAGTGAGCACCGTAAACTTCCAGTGAAGCACCTGGCAGTATCTGACCCTTAATATGTGACCTCTGGCAGATCTCATGGGCTCTGTCTACTCTGCAGCTGGGATGCTACAAATCTGGATCCTGCTGTATATTAAGGTTCCATTTATAAATGCTTGATATATACTATGCATGCCATACAGACAGAGAGCCCCCAGTATCGGAGCACCACGTGATTTTTAATGTCTTTATTCTCACAATACTCCTGTGAGGCAGGGAAATACTATTACCCTCATTTTATAGATTTGATACTGGCATTTGTGATTCCCATAGGAAATTTACAGCTAGGAACCTATGTAAATGGGGATATCTAGACTTTAATGTCTTGACTTTAGCAAGGCTTTTGATACTGTCTTGTGTGACTTTCTCATAAACAATGTAGGGAAATACAATCTAGATGGAACTACTATAAGCTGGGTGCATAACTGGTTGGAAAATCATTCCCAGAGAGTAGTTATCAGTGGTTCACAGTCATGCTGGAAGGGCCTAATGAGTGGGGTCCCGCAGGGATTGGTTCTGGGTCCAGTTCTGTTCAATATCTTCATCAAGGATATAGATAATGGCATAGAGAGGACACTTATGAAGTTTGCAGATGATACCAAGCAGGGAGGGAATGCAAGTGCTTTGGAGGATAGGATTAAAATTCAAAATGATCTGGACAAACTGGAGAAATGCTCTGAAGTAAATAGGATGAACTCCAATAAGGACAAATGCAAAGTACTGCACTTAGGAAGGAACAATCAGTTGCACACGTACACAATGGAAAATGACTGCCCGGGAAGTACAGCAGAAAGGGATCTGGGGGCCATAGTGGATCACTAGCTAAATGTGAGTCAACAGTGTGACGCTGTTACAAAAAAAAGCAAACGTGATTCTGGGGATGTATTAGCAGGAGTGTTGTAAGCAAGACACGAGACGTAATTCTTCCGCTCTACTCCGTGCTGATTAGGTCACAGCTGGAGTCGTGTGTCCGGTTCTGGGTGCCACATTTCAGGAAAGATGGGAACGAATTGGAGAAAGTCCAGAGAAGAGCAACAAAAATGATTAAAGGTCTTGAAAACATGACCTAGGAGGGAAGATTGAAAAAATTGGGTTTGTTTAGTCTGGAGAAGAGAAGACTGAGAGGACATGGTAACAGTTTTCAAGTATGTAAAAGGCTGTTACAAGGAGGAAGGAGAAAAATTGTTCTTCTTAACCTCTGAGGCTAGGACAAGAAGAAATGGGCTTAAATTGCAGCAAGGGCAGTTTAGGTTGGACATTAGGAAAATCTTCCTAACTGCCAGGGTGGTGAAGCACTGGAATAAATTGCCTAGGCAGGTTGTGGAATCTCCATCATTGGAGATTTTTTAAGAGCAGGTGGGACAAACGCCTGCCAGAAATAGTCTAGATAATACTTAGTCCTGCCATGAGCGCAGGGGACTGGACTAGATGATCTGTCAAGGTCCCTTCCAGTTCTATGATTCTAAGTGTAAGTGAAAACAGGCATAGAGGTTTCAGGCATGGAATTATCACATAGAGGTGAGTACACAGGTACATGGTGCTATATAGTCTGCATAAGACTATGCACAGGCACATGGTGCCCCATACAGGAGTGTAGGTGCAAATACCTTATATACTGATAAGTTGCCAATCATATGCTTGTAGAATAGTGTACATTGGCATGATGGGGTGTATAAACCCTACGCTAGCAAACCAGGGCTTAATTTGTGCCAGGGCTGAGCCCCAGGAGCTCTAGGCCTGGCAGTTCAGAGCCCCAGCACCGCTGGGCTTGCTGTGACAGTTATGAATGTAAAAAAATTGCTTGAGCTTCGACATCTGTTTCGTTACAATCTAAGAACGGTAGGAAACAATGTGTTATTAGGAGCCTGTGGCCTACGATCCCTGTAAGCGATGTGGCTGTGCAGCAGGCTATAAAGGGCCACACAGCCACAGGGCCTGGAAAGGAGAGGTAGGGCATGAGTGGGGGCTGGGGAGGGGAGCAAGTTGGGGCATGCAGAGCTGCCACGGGCCCCCCAGAGCTCCCTGCTGCCGGTGGGGAAAGGGCTAGGGGGAATCCGCTGGCCCCAGAACAGCCTGCACCCCAAATTCCTTATCCCTGGCCCCCACCCCAGAGCCTGCACCCCAGTCCAGAGCCCTCATCCCCCCTACAGTCAAACCTCCTGCCCCAGCCTGGAGCCCCCTCCTGTACCCCAAACCCCTCATCCCCAGCCCCACCCCAGAGCCTGCGCCCCCAGCTGGAACCCCCATCCTCCACACACACTCCTGCCCCAGCCCAGAGCTCCCTCCTGCACTCCAAACTCCTCATCCCAAGCCCCACCCCAGAGCCTGCGCCCCCAGCTGGAACCCCCATCCTCCACACACACTCCTGCCCCAGCCCAGAGCTCCCTCCTGCACTCCAAACTCCTCATCCCCAGCACCACCCCAGAGCCTGCACTCCCAGCTGGAGCCCTCACCCCTGAACCCCAAACCTCTGCCCCAGCCCTAAGCCTCCTCCCAAACCCCTCAACCCCACCTTCACTACACATCACCTCCATACTGGTGCACACAATAAAATTCAGTCTGCACATGCACATCAAAACTAAGAGGGAACACTGCCTGTGGCCCAATTAGCCCAGTGGCTGGCCCCTGGAGGGAGGGCGAGGCCCAATTTAGTATTAGTCCCAGCTGGGGAGGTTGCAAGAGGCAGAAAAGCTGAGGAAGGGAAATGCGCTCTAGGGGTTTCTGGTAGAGCTCAGCAGAGCCAGGGAGTGACCTATGAGGGGATTTGGAAAAGTTGCCTGCAGCATAGCAAGTTGTGTGGCAGTAAGTCTGGGAAGCTCTCTGCAGTGGGCCAGAGAGAACAGACAGAGAGAGAGAAAGACTTAGACCCAGGCTGAGCCCAGGAAGACAAGAGATTGTGCAAGGCAGGAAGTGGTCCAGGGCGATGCACCTTGGCTGCTTGCTACAGGGTCTGTGAACTGGAACCCAGATAAAAGAGAGGGGTTGGATTCCCCTATGGGGCCACAATAAGGGCTATTGAAACCTCCCCTGAAACAAATGGGAAGGACTACCAGGCTAAGAGTCAGTGCGATGGCTTCACTCTGTGTCTTCATTCTCTCCTGCTGTTGGATTCTTGGCTTATCCTGGAAGAGCGAGGACAAAATGTGACCTGGCTGGAGAACCACATCACAAGATGAAGTAGAGTCTAGACCACCAGTAGACTTGGAGGGCCATGTGGCTGGAGCATCAGAGAGAAGACCTTGTAAAGCTGTGCCTGCTGACTGGTGAGTAACTTTGTCACAATGAATATTTGGTGCAGGCTTTTGGCATTCAGGCAGGAGTGTGGCTGCTCTTTGTTCACTATGAGTCCAGTGCTGCTCCCTTCAAAAGCACTGGCATGTCTCCCCATGGCTGCCATAACGCAGGAGCAGAACGAGAATGGTGGTGTTCTAGGGGTGGGTGGTGCAGCTGGATGGAAAAGGCCTGAGCTTTTAACCAAAATTAAAAAACTCTTCCTGTTATGGGCACTGTGCTGGCTTGTCTCACCTGGTGCTGGTCCTGTGATACAGCTAGGGTGACCACCTTTGAAATGCAAAAAAAACCCTGGCACCTGCCCCCAACAAAGTAAGCATGCTGTAGCCCCAACCACCAGAGAGCTCTTCAGCTCCCCTTCAACAGCTGTTTATAGTGCCAAGAGAGAGAACACATTGCGGGAGGGATAGCTCAGTGGTTTGAGCATTGGCCTGCTAAACCCAGGGTTGTGAGTTCAGCCCTGGAGGGGGCCATTTAGGGATCTGGGGTAAAAATCTGTCTGGGGATTGGCCCTGCCTTGAGCAAGGGGTTGGACTAAAGACCTCCTGAGGTCCCTTCCAACCCTAGTATTCTGTGATTGCACATCTCTTCCCTCTTGTGAAGTTCAAACCTCTCTCACATCCCCATGCTTGTGTGTTGGTGGGCAGGCCACTGCTGTATTTGATTAAGCTGCAGAAGTGGGAACACTGAGACTGCAACATCTTAGCTGGACATAGAAGCTGGTCCTCAAGCAACCTGCTGCCATAGGCTCCTTAGCATTCCTTCAGGGAGGCTCTGGCCTGGTGAGCAGAGCACAGGGGCTGCTGCTTGTTTGGTTGTAGGGCTTTAGCCTCTTTTGTGGGGTCAGTGAGACCTACCCATAATGCATGGCTTCTCTCCATGGTAACCTGTCTCTGAGGGGCTTGGTAGGGTGTGTGTGTGTGGGTGTGTTAACAGCTTTATGACCCAGCTGAAGGTGCTGAAATAATAGCATTTATTATCCCTCTATATACCTGGGGCAACATTCAAGGCAGAGTATTGAAAGGAAACAAAAGTATGTTCCCTTGTAGGGCTCCAGGTTCCTGCCAGCTCAGCTTCTATAGCTGGCACTAAAACTCAGCCATAAAATTAATTGTTGATCAGCTGCAGTTCTATAAATTGTTGCTGTGAAGGCCTCTATGCAATGCTTGCAAACATCCAGTGTTCTCCTATCCCACCATGTGCTGGGCCCAGTGTAAAGTCTAGGGTAGACTCCGTTAGAATTATACAATATCAAGTATTCATGCTAATTATTACTACTGTCAAGTACAAAACTAGTTGATGGTTATATGTACGTGTGTGAGCATGCCCCTCCAGTTCCGTCCGGGTCTGATTTGCTGGCAAAATGGCTTCTAGGGTTCGTGCCTGTGTGTTGAAGCAGTTTTTTTTTCCACAGGGCCCAAAAGCACAGCAAGAGTCTTGCTCTGCACCCCTTCCCCCAAGGTTTCAGTGGAGACATTTCTGCTGACCGGTCACAAGATGATAATTAAATTAAACCCTTGCTTCCCACTTGGCCTTTCAGTGAAAGCCAAATCATGATTCCTCATGTGAACTCTTTCACATCACATGTCCATGCCCACACCCACACCCCGACACACTCCTCACATTTACCTTCGCTAGCACGAAAGGCCAGGCTTGGTTTGAGAGGCCTTTTTAGATAAATTGGTCCCTGGTGTCATGCTGTTGACTTCAGTGCAATTACACAACAGATGCATTTGACCGGGCGTGCTTAGAATAAGACACTTCATGTCTTCGCAAGGTTTCATTTTCTTGCCCCAGTTGCAGCTCCGTTTCTTAGATGATCTTAAGAGGATCTAAGAAAGGCACACCTGTAACTAAGATCAGGCAGTGGGAAATGCTACCAACAGCAAGATAATCAGATGCGCTGATTTTGATATTAATTCGGCCAACAGAATTAAATGTGGGATGCAAGGGGGGAGGGGAGTGCACTGAGGTACTGATGGAGGAAGGAGCAGATGCCTCTGCACCCCTTTAAAAAAAAAAAAAAAAAAAAAATAAAAGCTGCTACCCAGCTGACTTACCATCCATGAGACAGTCTTTCACCCCCAGTGATGGTGGTGGGGTGCAGGCTAGAACAGCAATTTGTGAGGCTGAGATAAAGGATATTGTAGTGACACCTTGAAGAGGAAAGCATGAAAGGCCCATTTGTAGCAGGTTGGAAGATAAGGAGAGGCAGGTGGGTCAGATCCACCAATCTCAGTTGGGTATGAGATGCCAGTGGACTACCAATTGCAATGGGTCATAAGAGGTGCCAATGGATTAAACTCACCATTTGCAATGGGCTATAAAGAGACGCCGTTGCAGCAGACCCTTCCATAGACCAAGCATTTGCTAGCCCAAATATCCAGTTCTTTATATAGTAATGCAAGGCATAGATACTGCACCAAGTTAGTCGCCTTTAGAGCGATGACCTGGAGAGTGATGGGAAGAAGAGATGTCCCATTATCCAGGTGGCCCAACAGTCACTGAAATATGTAAAGCTGCAATTGCTCTTCAATCATAGAGAGAGCTTATGTAATGCCAACAGACCCCAGTTGCTGGCAGGCAGGATTGAACCGGGGACCTCTGTAGCTTTGTGCATGAGTCAAAAGGCAGCTGGCTGTTGAGGAGACTCATTAATTGCTCTCTAAGTGGTCTCAGTGCTGCTAGATGGGCCAGAACACTGCACCCAGGAGTGTGTGTGTGGGTTACACTTAATGGTGTAGCTATT
Organism: Chelonoidis abingdonii; assembly: GCF_003597395.2. Lineage (NCBI taxonomy): Eukaryota > Metazoa > Chordata > Testudines > Testudinidae > Chelonoidis > Chelonoidis abingdonii. Next base: position 15,877,209 of record NC_133791.1, read on the forward strand.
GAGTGTACTGAACAAGCGTTCATTATTCAGCACCTCAGGAGCTGGCTGCCTTAGGATCATGCGGTGCGATGCTGTGTGCATTGACCAGGTCGGAAGCCTGCTTTACCCCCTATGTACTGTGAATTCTGGTCACGAGTCAAGCTTTAATTAAAATGACCATTGGTGAGCATCCTGCCAGCTCTGCTGCAGATAAAGTGTAAGGACTTTGACCCTGGCTGTGGGGGATCCTCATTGTCGGACTGCAGACAGCACTCCGTCTGGCTCTGGGTGTGCCTAACTACAGTTCCTGCTGTGGTTTCTATTGGCTCCAATACTCTTAGATCCCTGGCTTTAATCATCTGTGTAGAGTTGTTAGGCACGGTTAAAACCGTTCTACCCTAGAGGTGGCTGCATTTCAGTGCGGGCAAACTGATTCCCATATAGTCTGTTGGTGGAGTTTATAAAGTGCTTTGGGATCCTTCTATTACCCGTTAATGCCTCAGGATGCCAATCGTACAGAATCTGAGAGGTCTGTGTTCTTGCCTCTAGAGACCGAGCTGGTTGTTGCTACTACAGTAGCACACAGAGGCCCTAGGTAAGATTATGGTGCTAGGTGCCCTACAGACCCATAGGAGACAATCTATAGTCTGAAGAGTTGACTGTCTCAAGAGACAAAGGGTGGGACGGTAAACCAAGGAACAGAGAGGTGAAGTGTCTTGGCCATGGTCACATAGCAGGTCAGTGGCAGAGCTCAGTTCTCCTGAGTCCTAGTTCAGTGCCCCAGCCCCTGGATGAAGCTGTCTCTCCCCTAGTGTTTGTTGCCCCCCCCGCCCCCTCCAAAATCCCCAACTGAATGGCCAGAAGATGTGGCTGGCAGGGCTCACTGGGTTCCGTCAGGTGTGTGAAATTGCAGTGCTGGTGAATGCCCTCTGCCCCCATTTATCACTGTCTGGAAGGATGGGGTCTGGAGACGGGCAATGCCAGCTGACGGCAGGGTCTGCTCACTAGCTGTAACGAATGAGTGAGTAATGAAAAGCAGACTCCCTCCCACCACGCTGACTCTTGTGCTCTTCCTCCTGCTTTCTCTTTCCTGCCCCTTCTCCATTTATCACCTGCAACATTTTCTGCTAGCAGATACTTAGCAAGAGTGGGAAAAAAAAAAACCAGGCTTTTCATCTTTCCCTCTATTCTCATTCACCCCAGGAAAATGGGTGCTACTGGGCTGCCCTAAAAATATCCCCTCTCCGTTCTCAGTGCTAAGCCTCCTCTCGGGGTGGGGGTGGGGTGGGGGAGCAATCATTTGTTTTTCAGGAGTGCAGACAAGGTCTCCTTTGCCAAGATTATGTCAAAGTGGGGCGGGGCGGGGGGGGAGGGAGACAGAGGGTGGAGTGGGAGAGCAGAGGCCCTCACCTGTGCTGTCATGTTAATGTCAAGAGGCAGAAAATACATTAGTGTGACTAGATATCAAAATTGCAAGCTACTTAGGGAAGAAAAAAATGCAGATGTTAACCTTTTCCACCATTCCTGAGACCTGGTGAGTATGTATGTGCCAACAGATCCTGGATCAGATCCTCAGCTGGCGCCAATCAGCGCAGCTCCATTGTAGTTTGATCACACCAGCTGAGAATTTGATACATTTATCTCCCTGCAAAGGTCGTGCACTTTTTTCTGTGGTATGTTGCTACGTGCCACCCCCAGTGTAGATGAGGCATACGAATGGGAGAACTGCAGGATTCCACCCCAGGTATGAGGCCCTACGCCTGAAAGGTGGTGCTCAAAAGGGGACAGAGGGGCAGCCAGTCCTGTAACCATGGCCCTGTTTGGAGGGAATGCAATGCAGGTGCAAAGTTCCCTAGTGCAGCGAAGGCTGGTGACCTCTGATAGCAGGTAGGAAAGCCTGGTGCAGGGGATGCTCGGAGCCAGCTTACGGTAGTGTGTAAAGCCTGCAATCTGAACAGGGTACTTGCTGCCTGCCCTGAGGAAGCTCTGCTGCCCGATAGGCAACACGGGTGAAATAATCCTTTCATCTGTCCACAGCACAGGATGTCGTAGAACAAGTTTCCCTAATGCCATCCTAGCTATGTGCCTCCGCTCCAGCGTGGAGGGACTCCCTCTAGAGAGTGTGTGGCGAGGTCCATCTGCTGGGGCTTTGTGTTTTGAAATGCTCAGCACCCGAACTCCGGGCAGAACTTAGCCCAAGAGCCTCAGCAGGGGTAAATCAGCCTCACTTCTCTGCAGTAAATGGCCTATGATGATCTACATTATCTACATTAAGCATCCTATAGCATCTAACTGAGGCCCAGACTTTCTCCACTCTTCCTCTCTCAGGTCAGTGGGGTTTCTTGCACCAAATCATACCCTCAGGTGGACATGCTGTATTGGTGTAAAAATGACTTGCAGCTAGCCCCAGACTGAAACCACTTTGTACGCTGGTACAGCACCTCTAACCTAGGGCTTTGCACTGAGGTTCATCAGTGTAGCTAAACCGGTGCACTCCTCCTTTTTCCTCCTCTCCTTCCAGTGCAGACAAGCTCTCAGTCCCTGCAATGCTCAGAGGGGTGTGTGTGTGAGTGCAAGAGAAATCTGGGCCTCACTGAAGGCAATGGCAGTTTTGCCACTAATTTCAGGGAGGTGAGGATTTTACCCCAGGTCTTGACTCTCTGAAAATGCAGAGAAATCCCCTTCCACCTGAGCAGATCAGTTACATTCACACTGTGTGTTACCTTTGAGCTCCAGCAATCCAAGAGGCTCCAATGGATAGAATCTATGTTACCACTGGGTACCGCCCAAGGCTGCTTAATCTCACTCTGTCGTGGTCCTCTCCAGTACTGCAACAATAACTGCTCTCTCCATTTCTTCCCTTTCTCCCCATCTCCTTCTCCATATTCCCAACTCTGGATTCTCAACAGACTGCTTCATATATTTGCTGTGCTTCTCTAGTTACTCCTCCCTTTATGGCCCGTGAGCAGATGGCCTGTGCCCATCTATTCCCGGGTGTGGAGACCAAATCATGGAAATTCATTGTCTGGGGAAACTCCTCCTTTTTGGTTCAACAGCATTAACAAGCAGAGTAAATCCATGAACTCACTATAAAATTTGTCATTTTTCAATAGCTTGGTTTTGATCAGATATACCGATGTGACAACAGTGTCATTTGTGTGGTTTTTGCCTTGTTTAGCACAACGACTGATGACTGTGAGGCCTTGTGTTCCAGAACCATACAAATCTGTGAATTTTTTTTTTTCTTTTTGGATAAAGTTTATTGAGGCTAGGAGAAACCTCCTGAGATCTGAAATGCCTGTATATGCTTGTTTAGGCTCTGTAATTGCACGTTCCTTGGTTATGGCTGGGTTGTTTTGAGTAGATGACTTATTTGCATTGCTGCTAATGTCTGTGGTATTTTTGGTCTTTGTGCTCAGTGAAAAGGACACAGCATTTTAAACTGGAATCTTAGTTTGGAAACTTGAGTTGGTAGATGCGCCATTGAGAGTCAAACAGCCAATGGCAGCGATTTGGCTTATTTTATTGGGAGAGATGAATCTAGTTATGAGAAAAAAAAATGATTGAATTCAGTGACTTAGCCACAAGGACTCAGGGTTCCTGACTCTAACCCAAACTTCCAGTGCAACTTTGGGCAAGTCACTTGGCCTCACAAAGGAACTTAGGCACCTAAATCCCATTTTTAGGTACCACTGTGGTCCATAAAACTCACTTGGCAGCTGCTGCTTAACTCTATAGGCACCTAAATTTTGGGCTTTCCAGTGGTCTGCTTCTTTTTTTCTTCCAGATCCCAAGGACAATCTGGTTTCTTTTCTTTGGGCCTCGGTTAGCCCTGGCAAATGGCAAGATTGCCTCTTCAGCCTTTGATCAGTCAAAATCTTTCACCTTCTTTTTGTACCCTCAGGTTAAAAACTTCTCTCCTGTTTTGCTCTTCTGCGGAGTGCAGTACGTCTCCGATCTGTGTGCTGCTTCATAGTGAGCCCCTTCTTGCTGAGTTAACTGAAAATTGCTAAGCACATCAAGTGCACCAGAACCTTCAGAAATAAGGCTGCTTACCTCTGAACTGTCTGTCTTTTCAATGGCACCCGCTACTGGCAGCTATAGCGGGAAATGCTGTTTAAACCTCTCCCAGTTGTCATCCATATTTCCAAGTTTGAGCTTTTTAGCAGCTCCACTCTTCTGCTTATTTTCCATGTGTTCTCAGTGCCATGTGGTGGCCGGTAGCTGGCATTGGAGAACATAATGACCACTCGGGGGGGGCCAGAAATCAACCTTCAATGCTATCAACGGGGGACTTTTTAAGTCTTCACAGATCAGAAGTGTCTGCTGCTTCCTCAACTGCTAGCTCCGACCTGCCTCTTATCCTCAGCTAACATAAGTTTTTTTTTTTTTTTTTTTTTTTTAAAGTCATGGCAAAGAATGAGAGGCTTTGGAAAATGTCTGAAATATGAATTCCGCTTGATCTTATGAAATTGCTGAATCATTGACTGTCTTGGTGAATGTGGAGGCAGCCGAAGGCTGTCAGGACTGTCTCTCATGTATTTCTCCCACCCCACCCAAGACCAGAGACCGTGGTAGGTGGTTGAAGCTTTGATGGTTTCCATTCAAGTGAGAGCTCCATAGGACAATGGGATGGCTGATGCCTGGGGAAACCAGTCCTCCTTGCAGACCAACTTGGTTGGGGTTTGGAGCAGTGGAATTTCCACCCCCCTCACCCCCCAGAGCCTGAGTTCCAGCCTAGTTGCAACTTCAAAGCACTGTTTACACAGCTATTTTTGGAGTACCAGGATGAGCTCCCATGCCCCCTGGGTCTGTCAGCTCAGACTGGGAGGCTCACTGCCACAAGTGGTGTGGATATAGCTTAAGAAACTCAGAGGTACCGAGTCACAGGAAGCTAGGGAGGGAGGGGTGTACTTTTCCCAAGAGGGATCCTGCTTAACTGTAGGACCAACTAAGGAAGAAGGAAAGTGGCTACAGAGGAGCGAGGCCCTCCATGATTTGGAGATGAAGCCACTTGCAGGAGGGTGATCCTGGACTCAGTAGAGGATGTCTACACTGCGATTAAAGACCCGTGGCATGGCTGCAGCTGGCCTGGGTCAGCTGACTCACGCTCCTAGGGCTCATGCTGTGGGTTATAACACTGCAGTGTAGGCATTCAGAGATGGGCTGGAGTCTTGACTCTGAGACCCCATGAGGAGGGAGGGTCTCACAGCCCAGGTTCCAGCCCAAACCTGAATGTCTCCATGGCAATACCATAGCCCTGCAGCCCCCAAGCTCCATGAGCTTGAGTCAGCTGACCCAGGCTCTGAGACTAGGTGCTCTGGGTTTTTTTATTACAGCAGAGACATTGATCCAAAGAACACACCAGAGAGGTGAGGAAACGGATGCCTACGCACAGATCCCTGCTTCAGTCATTTGCTCTAGATCTAGATATTTCTTGTGCTAGCTGAAGCAGTAAGTGATCTTTTTTGAAACGCTTTAAAGCCTGGGTGTCTCTTTGGTTCAATTAGCACACATTCCTGAAGAGATGAACTGTAATACAGAGTGCCCACAAGGTTGGAGGTCTGCAAAAAGATGTACTTGAGCTACTTGGGAAGTCTGGAAGGGCTCAGCACTAGTTCTGGCAGCCTAGGGGGCTGACAAAGGTAAGATGGGGTAAGAGAGGACTGGTGCCCAGAAGTGGGCCCACAGAGGCTGAAGAAAGACAGTGCTGTGGCCTGTTTAGAGCAAGGGATGCTTAAGAGCCCATTGGCCCAGTGAGGTGGGACCTGATCACAGGAGGCTGTGTCTAGCTGTCAGGGCTACGTGACACAGGATAATTAGTCCCACCCCCAAAGCCTGTAGGAGTTACTGGAGAAACTCCCACAGACCCCCCATGGGTACGGGGTCAGGCCCTCAGCTGCCTCAAAGACACTTCTCCATAGGGAAAGGGAGTTTCATAAACACCTCCTGAATGGCTGGGCTAGAGAGGTGGGGGCCAGAGCTGTAGCTGGTGGCAATAAGCATATCTTGGTCCAAGTCAATGGGGCTACCATGCTTTACACCAGTTGAGGATCTGGCCTGTGTTTTTCCTTGGTTTTTGTTTGTACTGCTCTAACTCCCTTATTAGGATGCACTTCTCTATGATTTTTTTTCTCTCTCTCCTCCCCCGTCCCCCAGGAAGTATTTAAGAAAATACTCCATTGTCTCCAGTCTTCTGGCTGGTCTATGTGAGCTTAGTGGGAGGTTGATAAAGTCACTGGTGGTCTGGACCAGATGTAACTTTATTGGGGTTTGGTTCTCCACTCCACTGATATCCATCTTGTGGAGTAATCTGTGTCTGTGCAAAATGGAGGTACTGTGCTAGCAAAGCAGGAGCCAGAGCCTCCGCTAATATAAATATAGCAGATCTTTGAAGTTAAATGGTGTCTTGCATCTGAACCCAGAATGGCAGCATTTTGAACCTACTCTACTCAGGCATAGATGATCTCTTGAGGCGCAAGCGAATGGAGAATCAAGCCATGGACATCTGTGTCTCTCTCTCTTGTGTCCTGTAAAAGTAGAGCTCAGGATGAGCAGACTGAATATCCTTACACACGACTGTACTGCAATTTGGGACACCCCAAACTCTAGCCCCCAAATTCTTGCCTCTTGGATCTCTTAGCTGCTGATAGACCCGCCCCTATCTACTTGGGAAGCGAACGTTGGTTGGTGTTAAGTATAAACCTCAAATGCTAGTTCAAACAGGCCTTAAATAAGTAGGCACAGAGAGAAGCTAGAATAGGGCAGTTAAGCTGGCTGAGACTAGACTGTATACAAAGATCATGATATTGGCAGCATATATATATATTTTTTCCTCCCCTCTGTCTTATTGGACCACAAAAGCCTCTGGGAAGTCCTGATGTCTAATTAGCATGCTGCCCATTGAACAAACAGCCATTTGTGAGCCGGCATGTCTAGATGCCTGCGTGGCAGAACATGGAAAAACATGACTTAAAGAAACTGGAGAGTTCCAGATGGACTGAAAAGAGGCCGATTGATAAAAGTGACAGCTTTCTTTGGCTCCAGTGGCATCCAGTCCAGGAGGATGTGGAATTGCATTTTGTGGATGTGTGTGTGTTGCTCTGGGGGAAGGAGGGGAGGCAAGAGGGGAAATGCCATGTGACTACCACTCATTTTATAATCTGAGAGGCCTAGTTTAATTCCTCAAAACATGGGCATTCTTGGAAAATAATACGCTGCTCTCCTGTACCACCTTTCAGCAGAGTGTTTAGCATGTGTTTTAAACATTAACTAGATACTCTTGTAGAGCAGGAAAGAATTATTAGCTCCCTGCAACTGATGGGGAAACCTAGACCAGACAGACACTTAACTGCTGTGGGTCTAGGTCCATAGACTAAATCAGTGGCAGAATAGGGAATAAACCCCAGATCTCCTGATAGCTGCTCATTCTCCTACACAACACCTACTGGGAGTGTTGCTCTGTCCCCTAAGACTTGGGTAATACGCATTTTGGTTTCATGAATGGGAGATTTATTTACTCTCATTTTCTTGGGTGATGAAGAATTGTCTCCTGATCACAGCATTCCTTGTTTGTTGAATGAATGAAAAGGTTTTCTGTGTGTGGTGATTTCACTTATTAGGGAACACGTAATGGTTAGCATGGAAGTGTCACATTTGTACTCAACCTTTTCGTAAACTATCCTGTATCTAAAAATATGAGTTGAAGCTGTCCGGCCTGAAGGTGACCTGTAGGCTAGCCCTAGGCATCTGAGATCCAAGAGTAAGGAGTCATGTTTGCCATTGGTTGAGGGGGCTGAAAACTTTGAAGACTGTATTCATTGGACTAGAGCTGAGTGAATAAATGGTGTGGGGTTTTTTTAGGTGGATGAACTGAAGGAAAAAATGGATTTTTTTTTTTTTGTTGTTGTTGCCAAACCAAAAAAATTGCAATACAACAACAAAAATATCTAGCTAAATCGAGAAATCATCATTCTGAAATGAGAGAGGTTTTTGAAACACATTTGGCCTCTTGATATTTGAGTTTCAGTGCTGAAGATATTAACCAGAATTTGTGAAATAGTTTGGTCAACCCAAAACTGCATTCCCGCCCCCCCCCACCAAACAGTCTGTCTAAAATGTCACCTAGTGCTACGCAGATTTGAAGATTTCTGAAGTATCAGGCTGAAGGATGCCAGAATGGTTCATTAAATGGAAAGAGAGAGGTGTTTCTTCCCCCTCGCCCCCCCCGCCCATTTCAGTGTCAAAGATGAGCCTGAGCATTTGCCAGGAATCCTTGACTAACCTGGCACTGAATGGATCTCTAGCTTTTGGATGAAGCAAGTCTTTCAAGTATATGACCAATAGGCCTTAGGTCACTAGCTACAGAAAATGCTGTGAATTTCTAAAGAATCTATAGCAGAAATTAGCAAACACTCTAAAGAAAAGTCCATTATATTCTTTTGGCTCAATTCACTTGTAATACATGCACACCCATGGGTATTCTAGAAAAAGTTTACTGGCTGGCTGCAATAGTGAATTTTAAGCCAAATTTGAAAGCTTCTGGAGAAGCAAATTTAAAACTCCTAATAATAGGAACTTGCACCGGAAATGGGATTATAAGTTACACCCATTCCATCAAGGAATGGAAACATGGCATGTGACTAATACCATCAATAGAGCTTGACAATTTACATCAGCCCGGGAATATGGTCCTATGTGTCCAGAGAGAACAGCATTTAATTTTTAATATCAAATGCTGGCAGCAAACTGACTGTGACCAAGCTTCAGACCCAAGGGTTAGCCACACAGACTTGATGACTAGTAATTTTGAATAATAAATAGATTTGAGAAAAGCACAGTCTTTTTTTCATGGACAATTTATTAACAGAAAAGGTTTATTCAACACATTTTACAACTGTTGCAAATTACTTGCCTGCCTCTAGTTCATGGTTACGTTGTGGAAATCTAAAGAAAGAAACTGATTTATCCATTTATGTTCTTGCTGAGAAGCCTTAAGTAGGGTTCCTATCAAGGAAAATAATTCTGCATGTAGTTGTGGTCTGCCAAATAAATAGTAGCTAGCCTGGTTCTGCAATTCTATTGCACGCACTTCACTGTGTTGATAAAATGGAGTTGCATCATAGGCGCATTTAACTTGCATGATTTTAACTATATGCGCTCAACAAACCCAAAAAAGATAAAATTAACAACTTAAATACTGTACCTGTAGTGCGGGTTATTCCAGCCGCTATTCCATTCAATGAGCGTTTGGCTATATGCAATTTTTCACCTTACACGCTGACTTCAGAACTTAACCCCTGCGTAAGATGCGACTCCCCTGTAGTCACAAGTGGGACAAGTCATGGCCTTAACTTTTTAAACAGGTGCATAAGAGTTTGCAGGATTGGGGGGGGCCTTCAGATTATAAACTTTGGGGCAGGAAATGTATCTGACTTCCCCTACCCCCTTGTACAATTGAGCCAGGATACAGACTAGGCACTACTGGAATACTAAAAGTTATGGAATAAGAAGAGAGACATAACAGAGGTCTAACGTTCTAACCCTCATGATGAGTAATGCTAATGCAAGTAGCTCCTGACGTTAGTGGGTCTACTCAGCTTGAGCAAGTGTTACAGAAATAGTCTGAGTGTTATAAAAACACATTGGCACTTAGCTGCTGCGGATTCTTAAGCTTACAAGCTACAATATGAGACTGTTTCTTATCTCTTACTCAGCTGTAGGACAGACCCTCAACTGGTGTCAGTGAAGCTCCACTGAACTCAAGAATTGCACCAGCTGAAGATCTGACCCATTTGTATGTCTGCCGCCCTGTCTGCAATAAACTGACTTTCATAAGAATTCCTGTCTGTTTACCGCATGGGGCAATCAGTGCGCACTTAAGTAATTTCCCGTACTTTGTGGTTACTTGGGGTGCTATATAGGTGGCTGCTCTGATATGAATTCCTCTTGCATTTCTCTCTAGCATTTTCTTGGTTAGGACTATTGAAGCTTAAATATACATCAATATATGGAACGCCACTAGACATCCAAAGATGTAGAATGCCCTTCCTCGTCGTCTCACTCCTCCCCCTCAAGCTATGCATGTGACCCAATCTCATTACTGGACAGACCCATTACTGTAGTAGCTTGGTCACAGTGAAGTTTTCTGCAACTGAGGAGACACATGATAAAAGATGTCAAAGCATCATCAAAGCCAGCTTTACACAGGGTGACCTTGTTTGCAGACAGCCCTTTGTGGACTGCAGCATTAAACGAGTCTTATCAGGCCAAGGGAGGAAAGCCTTAAACATCCAAGATAAATAATAAAAAGAAAGCCCTCTGGCTGTTATCTAACATGCTGCATTAAGGGAAGCAGGAACTCAGGCCTTCTGGAGGTAGCTGGGGTTTTCAGTGACTGACCTGCTCAACATGTGGGAATGTAAGAGATGTGGAGGGGCTGTAGGCAGAAACCCTTCAAGATAGGCACAAGATCATCTTCAGTTTCTTCTCAGCAGCGGCACCAAAACTTCATTCCAAAATAAGTACTGAAGGCTGTTTCAGGTTCTTTCCTCCTGGGATTTTCATTCTCACCATGAATTATCTACCTAGCTCAAATATATCATCATGATAGCTAAGCTCCAAGGGCCTGGGCCAAAGCACACTGAAGTCAGTGGAAAGACTCCCATTGACTTTGATCAGCTTTGGGTCTGGCTTCAGAACCAAGCATAGGTGATGGTTCTACATTTTCCTCTTATTCCATCAGTGCTAGCCCAGAAACAGTGTTCACATAGAATCATAGAGCTGGAAGGGACCTTGAGAGGTCATCTAGTCCAGTCCCCTACAGTCATGGGAGGACTAAGTATTATCTAGACCATCTCTGACAGGTGTTTGTGTAACCTGCTCTTAAAAATCTCCAGTGATGGCGGTTCCACATTCTTCCTGGGCAATTTATTCCAGTGCTTCACAGCCCTGACAGTTAGGAAGCTTTTCCTAATATCCAGCTTACCCACCGTTGCTGCAATTTAAGCCCACAGCTTCTTGTCCTAGCCTCAGAGATTAAAGAGAATTTTTTTTCCCTCCTCCTCCTTGTAACAACATTTTATGTACTTGAAACAGTTCTCATCTTCTCTTCTCCAAGCTAAACAAACTCAGGTTTTCAAACTTCCCTCCTATGTCATGTTTTCAAAAATGATTAAAATTTTAGTTGCTCTTCTGGACTTTCTCCAATTTGTCCATCTTTCCTGAAATGTGGCGTCCAGAACTGGACCCAATACTCCAGTTGAGGCCTGAGTAGAGCAGAAGAATTACGAGCTGGAAAAGGCTTGCTTTGATCTGCTTAGCTATCTATCACACTGAAGAGACTTAAACTTCAAGACTCATAAGAAATGGAAAGGGACTTTGTTGACACCTCCTGAAACTCTGTCAGAGTTAAGGTTGCACTTTTTTATTAGCTAAGATTGATTGAAACCTTCAGGAAAACACTTGCTGCTACCACAGCCTGGGCAGCCTTCAATGGATTGAGAGAGACCAAAACCCTGAGCCACCCAATACAAGGTGGAGGGGAGGAGCCAGTGGTGTGTGGGGTCTCTGCTTTTTGTTGGTTTGGTTTTGTTTGCTCAATGTCTATCTAGTCTTTCCCTGGCTTTTCCTTATTTCCCACCCCAAGTTTTATGTGCCTAATAGGTGTGAATCTCACAGAACGTCACGCCGTGCTATTTTGGAGTGTAACAGTGCAACCCACAAGGTCATAGATCTGGTCTTTGGCTGCTCATCTGATGCCCTTTCCACTGTGTTAGAGGGGAGCGAGGAGTCCGCTCCTCCAACAGCTGGACCTTGCCCTGATCAGTCTTCCAATCTGATCTCAGATGAAGCAGGGACCCAGTCTGCTCTGGGAAAGAGCTGCACTTTCCCATCCCCTTTGGGAGGGGTGGATGAGGGGCATCGTCCTACGAACTGATTCTATTGGGCACTGGCACGCTCATGCCCTGGGAAGTCTCACTTGGCCTGATCTGGCTGCTTTCTGGTCCCATATGTACCACCAGAGTGGCACCAGGGATCCAGGCTGCAGGAGGAACATAAGACGTTCCCTTCTGCTCTTGACGCTCAGATCTGTAAGCCTTTGAAGCCCGGCAGGATTGGAATCAAAGTTCTGCTGCCTCGCCCGGGAGCCTGCCTAAGTTACCATTGCCTGTCCCCAGCTGCCTACAGGCAGATGTGTTGCCTATTAATTGAGGCACTGAGACCCTACCTGCTCGTCCCTTCTGAGCTCCATCCCTATAAAGGGTTTGCCTGGGGACCCCCAGAAGACAGCCTGCTGTGCAGTACTCTTAGTTGTCCAAGGTAACAGAAGTCCAACTTAGCCTGTTACATGAAATTGTTTATAAAAGTCAGCAAAAGTTGAAGGCCGATAGACTGGGGAAAACTGGATTGTTTAGCTTAAAAGAACTGTGCTCCGAGGCCTGCAAGGTTCCTAGAAGAGTTGCAGGTTGGCATGACGACAAGCCAAGAGATTCTAGAAATGGGAGGGCGAACTCACTGTGAATGTTAATGGGATGAGGTTGCCACCCCTTGTTGGCTGCTGTTTATCTGGGGGTCACTAAATGGGGGAGCGGGATGGGTGGACAGAGAGTGAGCTTCACCATTATGGCTGCCACCCCTACCATTTCTGGGTCCATCATGTCACCACTGGGCCTTTATTATCCTGATCAGGAGGCATCCTGACCAGACCAGGGAGAGGGAACTTGTGACCTTGCTACTTCCACTGGGTTCTGCTAAATCTGGAACAGCTCCTGGAATGTGAGACATGGGTCCCTTATGTCCTTTTCCTCTGCCACTTCATTTCCTTTTTTTTTTTTTTTTTTTTTTTTTTTTTNTTTTTTTTTTTTTTTTTTTCTTTTGTCTTCTGTTTTGTCAGTGTCGCTTAGCTGGCCAGCAGTGCATCTCTTGCAACACAGGTGTGAACCTATGACTAGTGAGGCAGTTAAAAGCAATGCACTGAAAAACCTGAAACTCGTATGAGTTTGCCAGGTGTTGAAGGGGCTGATTGGACCATACACAGGAATCTTGTTTCTCCAGTTGCAAGGAAGAGTCCACATCAGAGATGTGATGGTCCAGCTTCCAATAACTCAGACATAGATTAGAGGTTTGTTACAGGAGTGGATGGGTGAGATTCTGTGGCCTGCATTGTGCAGGAGGTCAGACTAGATGATCATAATGGTCCCTTCTGACCTTAAAGTCTGAGTCTCTATTGTTCTGTTCTGGTTCTCTGTGTGTTTTTGTTATTATCTTTGAGGCAACAGGATGAAACTTTAACAGTAGCAGCAGCTCCAGACCATCTCAACTCACTACTACTTCTTCCTGTCTTATTAATATAAACCAAAGACTGTCAAATGGGGCAGGAAGTGGGGTTGGTTGGTTCCTTAGGAAAAAGCTTCTCTCTAGCTAAAGGGAAGGAGGGATAGCATTAAAATGAAAGCCTGACTTAATACTTTACATTTCAAAGACTGCAGCTCTTTCCTCTGTGTCTTCACTAAAAGGTTTAAAAGACACCTGCCTCTTCCCCCGCCCCCCCCCCTGCAATGGCAGTTGTGTTACAATGGGAGTCATCAGCGATGACTTGATGTGAAACCCCAGATCACATGGGCCAGTTTAATCTTGTAACTGAGAGCTAACAAATTTTTCAACACAACAGTTTATTTTCCTCATAGGAATTCTCCCTTCACTGAGCCAAGGCCTCTGCAATTCATGTACAATGGTCAACATACAGGGGCCGGTGTGGGGATGAGAATCTTGCCCTCCACCTTGGCCGTTCCAGGGCTACACCCGCTATTCCTCTTTTCTCATTGGAGCCGCCGAACACAATGCCGTTGCTCCTCCTTCAGCATGGCTTTCATGACATCAACCCACTGAATCAGCTCCGTGGTGATCCTTCTGGATAAGAACATATGCTATGAATCTTACTTGCCTCTCAAGTGCCCCCAAGACAATTTAGTTTCATCTCTTCCAGGAGAAACCTCTCCTCTTGTGCCTTGACCTGTCAGGCATAGGCAGGGAGAGGAAGGCATGCAAGCAAAGCAGACTTACAAAGAGAAGATCCGTGATGGGGCCTGAATAATTTGCACTATGATCTTTCTCTGTTTTGGCACAGATTCCCAGTGCTGCTCATTTGACCATCAGTGATGCCCACTAGGGTGAGTGTAAGGAAAGCCAACATAATCTCTTGTCTTCAAGTGGGCCAGCATCTTAATATTTGGTGTAGCTTCTAACCTTGCTGTTGACATGGGGAATATTGCTGTGGAGACAGTGGGCTATTGAGACACCCAAGACCTTGGGTGGAGTCCCCTGTCCCTCCCACCCTGGTCGTCTCTAGTACATTGTATGAATGTCTTCCCAAGCGATACCATCTCTCCTTTTATCTGTCACACAGATCCTCTTTATTTTTGCCTGCCTGGCTGTGCCTCATCAATTTGCTAAGCTGCATTTCCTCTGTTAAACTTCCCATTCATTTTATTTCATTTTTATTTCATCTTTCTAGAGAATCAAAACATCTGCAGCAGAAAAATCAAGCTTGTTTTCCCTGGCCAAGAGCTTCAGGAGAAAACAGCTGCCCCCTTATATTCCTGTGACCTTTCAAAACTGGAGAGAGGGGAGTTAGCAATGTGAGTTACCTTTTGGTGAGGTCACAGCACTGGATTGGGAGACCCAGGTTCGAGTTTCCGCTTTGCTACTGATCAGCTGGGTGACCCGGGACAAGTCAGTTCTCTCTTGGCCTCCATTCCCCATCTGTAAAATGGAGATGAACAATTTAAAGAAGAATCATAGAATATCAGGGTTGGAAGGGACCTCAGGAAGTATCTAGTCCAACCCCCTTCTCAAAGCAGGATCAACACCAACTAAATCATCCCAGCCAGGGCTTTGTCAAGCCTGACCTTAGAGGTTTTTAAGGAAGGAGATTCCACCACCTCCCTAGGTAACCTATTCCAGTTTCATGAAAGGCGCTGTCTCTTTCAACATGCCTGTACATCATCTAGCACAATGGGGCTTTGATCTCCATTTGGGCCTCCAGAGGCTATGGCAGCACATACAATAACTCCCTGTGATGGGCAGAAAACTGTTCTTTCATGATAAATGTAATCAGAGTCAGTGACTAAAGAAGACAATGAAAGCAAAGGGTATAAATAAGTTTGAGACCCAGGATGAGCTATATGGCAATGTTACCTCATTTGACACTGGTATAACTCCATTGGTTTCAGCGGGGAACCAGGTCCATAAGCTTCTTTCTGAAGTGTGGGACTTGGTGAAAATGCAGGACAATCAGATTAGCATCAGTCTATAAAAAGCAAGTGTTTGAGGCTATTTGGGTGTCTTCCTGTTTCTAAAATTTCTTGGGGCATGTGGGGGTGGAATGGACCATATAATTGGTTCATCTAGTCCAATATTTTGCCTCTAGCAGTATCCAGTACCTGATGCTACAGAATATCCTGAAATCCACCTTCCTGCAATGTACCTGGCTGCTTGGATAATGGGGTTGAGAGGTGGGCTCAGGAAGGAATTTCCCACCAGACAATCGAGATCAGACCTGAAGTGTTTGGCCATATCTCTGCTAGCAGCTATGACACCAATATAAAGGTTTGTTACTGGTCACAAAATGACGTTTTCCCTGTAGTAGTAATGGAAGCTGAGGCTCAGATTCTACATGCTGGGAGCTTAATTTTCCATTTCGAAGCTAGTTGCATGCATGCAACATGTCAGAGTAGGGGAGATATCGCAGAGTGGCATGTGAGCTGAGTGGGTGTTTCCATCTGGCAAGTACTGCAAAAGTTTGTAAAAAAATTATTCCCTAGTAGAACAATTTTTTGTAGCAGTGAGGTGGGGACCAGCTGCCCAACTTTCCCGGGGAGCCCCGATCCTGCTGAGGGCCAGCAGGAAATCTTCCAAAGAGCCTCAGACCCAGGACTTGCCCAGGGGGGCTGCCACGCAGTCAAAGAGACAGAGCTCCTAGCTCCTTGGCATCCTGTCTAGTGGACTGCCATGGAGCAAGGGACTGTGGAAGCTCTAGGAACCTTGGCTGCCAAGAAGCTGTGACCCTGGGAGCCACCATTCCCAGGCTGTTGGCTTTCCATCAGCCCACCATGAGGGCTACCAAGGAGCTGTGTGGGCAAGCTGGCAGGAAACTGCAGGCCTGGCAGGTTTCTGGCATATTTTGAAATGTGCTTAGTGGGCAGGATTCTGTCTGAACTCTGCCTGCCTGGTTTCCATTGGAATTTTGGCAAAACACACACTTTTTTTTTTTTTTTTTTTTACCCCCCTCAAAATCCTGGGCTCATCGAAATGTAGGGCTGGGAGGGACCTTAAGAATTGCACCTAATCCACCCCCTGCACTGAGCGTGATCCGCGATACCTAGACCAGCCCTTACTAGTGTTTTGTCTAACCTGTTCTTAAACCTCCAGTGACAAGGATTCCACAATCTCCTTTGGAAACCTGTCCCAGAGCTTAACTACCCTTTGAGTTAGAAAGTTTTTTTCCTAATGTCTAACCTAAATCTCCCTTGCTGCAGATTAAGCCAATTAATCTTGTCCTACCTTCAGTGGAAGTGGAGAACAGCTGATGACCATTTTCTTAACCGCTTTTAACAAAGCTAAAGACTTTTTTTGATCAGATCTCCTTGCTCTGTGTTCTGAAGACTAACCACATCCAGTTTTCTTAACCTTTCCTCAGAGGTCAGGGTTTCTAAAACCATTATCTTTTTGGTTGCGCTCTCCTGTACATTCTCTAGTTTCTCCCCGTCTTTCTTTAAGTGTGGCATCACAAACAGGATGCAGTACTCTAGCTGAGACCTCACCAGTGCCAAGCACAGTGGAACAATTCCCACCCATATCTTACATCCAACACTCCTGTTAATACACCTCAGAATATTAACCTTTTTCACAACTGCATCACATGGTTGGCTCATATTCAATTTGTGATCCGCTGTAACCCCTAGATCCTCTTCTGAAGTACTAGTGCCTAGCCAGTTATTCCCCATTTTCTATTGGTATATTTAATTTTTTCTTCCTACCTGTAGTACTTTGCATTTGTCTTTATTGAATTTCATCTTGCTGATTTCAGACTCACTCTCCAATTTATCAAGATCATTTTGAATCCTAATCCTATGCTCCAAAGTGCTTGCATCCCCCTCCCAGTTGGGTGTCATCCACAAATTTAATAATCATACTTTCTGCTCCATCATCCAACTTATTGCTGAAAATATTGAATAGCACTGGACTCGGGACTGACCTCTGCAGGACTTCACTAGCTATGTCCTTCCAGTTCTGTTCCACTGGAAAATTTCCAGCTAGTTCTAACCGTAATGATAGGTTTATTTATAGTGTATTATTTAATCACGATGTCTGTCTGCTATATAGAGTTCTAGGGAGGATGTGGATCTTGGTAAACAAGGGAGATAAAGCTGGGTCTCAAGTTGGGTGGAAGCTGGTTTGTTAGTTGTAATAAACATCTCCTGTTTAAAATGAACTGTGATTCCCTATATCGTGACATGGATTAGTGTTGTTTATTCACACTGGAAGTTTAAATAATGTTACATTTGCATCAGCCCTTGCTGTTCTTATTACAGTAGCAAGTAGAGGCCCAACCTGAGGTCCATTGTACTGATGCAGTCCTTGCCCTGACCAGCTGTACAGTTTAAACAGACAAGATAGCTAAAAGCTGGGAAAGGAACAGAGAGGTGAAGTGCCTTGTCCCAGGTCAGGGGCAGAGCAGCTCAGTGATTGAGGCAGGAATAGAATCCAGATCTGCAGTGGGTCATGCTGCTTCTGTGCTCAAGAACTGCCTGTCCACTGATGATCGTTAGAGAGGCTGTGGGCCAGATCCAGAGAGGAACTCGACCCTTAGCATGAGGAAGCAATGGATGTGGAATCATGCCCTCCATAAAGTCAAGACGTCTTCCCGTTGACACTGACAGGTGCTGGATCACGCACTATAATCCAGCTATTAATCGCTGCTTTGGAGATGAATTCCTTTAGACCTGGGCAGAATCTTCTGTCCCCTCAACTAGACGCCGTTATAGCTCTTCACTCCTATATGCCTCTGTCTGTCTCCCCAAATACAATTCGCCGTGCCATTCGTCATTCAGCAAATCAATTGTTTGCTGCCTCCACTTCGCTGGCGACGTCTTTATGAGCAGGAAGGGTCAATAAATACAATCTGGAGCAATTTATTAACTAACAAAACCAAATTCACTGCACCATAAACCCTCCTGCAACGACTGCCAGAAGGGTCTCCAATACCTTTAGCAGCAAACTCCCCACTGGATGCTCTGGGTTATAACTCCCCCCACCCCACCTCATGTCTGCCTCCATGCTTCATCTAGTTTCCACACAGGATGTAAGCAGTCTCTTGGCACTGCTTCCTGCCTCATGCTGAGTAATAAGTGTCAAGTGATCAAGGATTGACAGTAAGGTAAAACCAGAGTGACCTTGAGGCGGTTGTTCTGGAGCCAAACTAGCTTGGTAGTGAGTGCTAGTTGGAGCCAGGAGATGGCTCCTTCAGTCCTCCTATGCGTCTATATAAACCCATGGCACACTCGCTCCTGGAATATTGCATGCAGATCTAGTCATCCCCTTCTCTAAAAGGAAATTTTGGAAATGGACAAAGTGCAGAGAAGGGCAATAAAAACTGATTAAGGGTCTGGAACACCTTCCATGTGAAGAGAGATTAAAAAGACTGGGACTTTTCAGCCTGGGAAAAGAGCCAACCAAAGGGGGGAATATGATAGAGGGCTATACAATCTTGATTGGTGTGGAGAAAGTGAATAAGGAAATGTAGTTTACACCTTCACATAACACAAGAACTAGGGGCCACCTGATGAACTTAATAGGCAGTTGGTTTAAAACCAACTAAAGGAAATGTCTTCACACAATGCACAGTCAAGCTGTGGAACTCATTGCCAGGGGATGTTTTGAAGGGCAAAACTATAAAAGGGTTCAAAACAGTACTAGGTAAGTTCATGGAGAATAGGTCCATCAATGGCAATTAGCGAGGATGGTCAGGGATGTAACACCATGCTCTGAGGGACCCTAGCCTCTGTCAGAAGCTGGGATGGATCACTTGATTGCCTCTGCTGCTGTTTTCCTCTGAAGCAGCTGGCATTGGCCCAGTTAGAAGTCAGAATTCTGGGCTTGATGGACCATTAGTCTGACCCAATATGGCCGTTCTTATGAGTTTCACTGGTTTCAGAGCAGTCCCTGGGTCAGACTCTTTTTTTTTTTTTTTTTTTTTCCAGCCTATTGGCAGCATTTGGTCACCTTGCATAGGAATTTTCTACTGGATCAGACCCCCAAGACCGACCCACTGAGGGCTCCGTTGTAGTGCAATTGACTGGGGAGGGCACCAATTAAAAGTTTATTGGGATTTTTTTCCTCTGTGGCGACAGCAAGAGATCAGAAGGACCTTACAGGCTTGGTGACGCAATACTGAGGCTCTTCTGTGGTGTGAGCAACTTCCAGCTTAAGGAGGCTGCTAACTTAGGGAGGAGAAGACTTTTTTACCTTGAGGATCTCGATCTGACACCCATGTGCATTGATGTGGCATTGATGAGGTGAATTCATAGAATATCAGGGTTGGAAGGGCCCTCAGAAGGTATCTAGTCCAACCCCCTGCTCAAAGCAGGATCAATCCCCAACTAAATCATCCCAGCCAGGGCTTTGTCAAGCCTGACCTTAAAAACCTCTAAAGAAAGAGATTCCACCACCTCCCTAGGGAACCCATTCCAGTGCTTCACCCTCCCTCTAGTGAATTTTCTAATATCCACTAACTCCCTGCAATTGCGACTTCTCCTTGTTCTGTATCTGGTACCTTGGAACGTCTAGATCATCCTCTTTGGACCCTTAGGTCGTTGAAGCAGCTATACAATCCACTCTTCTTCTTTTTGTAGATGATCGTTCCTCAGCGTTCTCCTCGGAGTCATGTGTCAGCCCCCTTCCTTTTTGTTGCCCCTCCGTTAGCTCTTTTTCTTTCCCATTTTTTCACATCCTTCTGTAGTGTGGGGCCCACTGGACCAGTACTCCCGCTGAGGCTACAATTCGAATCGAGGGGGGGTGGGGGTGGGGGGGGGGGGTGGGGGGGCGGGGGGGGGGGGGGGGGGGGGGAGGTGGGGGGGGGGGGGGGCGGGGGGGGGGGGGGGAGGGGTGGGGGGAGGGAGGGGGGGAGGGGGGGGTGAGGGGGGGGGGGGGGGGGTGGAGGGGGGGGGGGGGGGGGGGGGGGGGGTGGGGGGGGGGAGGGGGGGGAGGGGGGAGGGGGGGGGTGGGGGGGGGGGTGGGGAAGGGGGGGGGGGGAGGATGTCATGTCTAATCTGCTGGCAATGCCGCCTATATCGCCAAGTGCTGTTCGGCTGCCTTGCCAACAGGCCACTGCCTCTATCGTTTCGTCCACTGTACCCTAGGTCTTTTCTGCAGAATGCTGCTTAGCTGTTCGGTCCCATTCTTGTAGCAGTGCTGGGTTCTCTGTCTAAGTGCCGATCGACTTGTTTGTTGACCTTCGGTTTCTTTTTGACCAGTCCGTTACTTTGTTGCGGTCCCTCTATTCTCCACTACTCTACGTATCTTACATGCCTCCTATCCCATTCGCTAGGTGGGGCCTGTGCTTGACTTATTGCCTTTGGAGGGTCTGAGCATTAGCTGGCAAAAATGATGTCCTGAAAGAGCTGGAAAAGCTGGCCATACTTCGTGGACCTTCTGAAACCTACTCGTGGCCCTCCAGGGAGCCCTAGATCCCTGGTTGAGAACCACTGCTCCAAAGTATTTAAAGGCCCACTAGGCATGCAGACCCCTTCTTGGAAACAGCCAGGCTACCCCAACTTTCTCTGGGTAGAGAAAAGGACTAATGGGGAAGATCTCGTCCTACCTCAGTGGGACAGGCACCTTCCCAGCATGTGTGTCAGAGGCAGAGCTGATTGGAAAATGGGTTTTCCAGCCTGCACAAACTTTCAAGATTTTGAATTTGTTTTTCTTGCAAACAGGATCAAAAAGGGGTGGGGGGGGAGAGAATATTCTGAATTTGATTTGTTTTGGGTCAATCAAAATGGTTTTGTTATTATTTGGACTCTTCAAAAATTTATACTTTTTTTAAAAGTTGTTTTGAAGTGAAAAATTGGAACTTTTTTCATTGCAAAACTGTTGAAATGTGGCATTTTCAAATATTTCTCCCATTTTCCCCCCCCATGTTGCTGAAAATGAGGCCTAGAAACTTCTTTCTTCACTTCTTTCCTCCTCCCCCAACACTGTAAACTTAGATTCTCCCACAATCACCTGACCTCTGGGCGGCTCTTCCAGCTTCTGCAGATTCAGGGGGCCTGGGGCAAAGCAATTTCAGGGGCCCCTTCTATTTTTAAAAAAAGTTGCAACACTATAGAATACTATATTCTCGTGGGGGCCCATTCAGGGCCTGGGGCAAATTACCCCAGTTGCCCCCGCCCTCCCCCCCCACCCCAGGCGACCCTGGAAGCTAGGGCTTTAAGAAAATGCCAAATATTGCAAGAGCCATGAGACTATTGTAAGAGTTGGAGACAAAGTCTGGGTGGTGAAGCATCCCCTGGGTTGTGAGGATTTTTTCGGGGTTCTAAGCTGCCCTGTCTGTAACCCCACTCTTGCTGACACAGCTTCTGCAGGCTTTTGGAACTGGGGTTTGTTTGTCAGGGGCTTATCTTTGCTTTGTTGATCATCCCCAGCTGGGATGGTCTTTAAACAATTATTACCTTTATAAAAGGTAAAGACAAAGTGTGTGTGTTGGGGGATACAGCCAGTCAAAACCAGGTAAAGCTCAAATGCAAGGAGGTCTTCACTGTAACAAACTCCCTCCCTTTCCCACCTTCTTATAACTTTTAAATGAGGAAGATCCCTTGTTCTATTGCTTTTAAATGTCCTTGTATTGAGGGGTGGGGGAGTCACTTTTCCATCCAGTTCCAGCAAGATGATCTGTGCAGTGTGACCATGTGGATCTGGTTTCAGCAGGAGGGGCTTGGGAGTAGTTCTCAGACACTCTTGTAAAAGACTTATCCTGTTTCTTAAAAAAGAGGCTGTGTCCTCATTCTCTGATGCTTGCAGGTCAGCTGCTGGGAGACCAAGGCTCATGATCAAATTAGCCTCTCCTCTGAGCTTGGCCTGGAAAACTCTTGGCCATGCTCTTTCTTACTTCCCTCTGGTCAGGCTCTGGAAAGACCAAGTTTTACTACGATCAGGCTGCTCAGGAATTGCTCTGTCTGTCCAACTGGTTACAGCAAAGTGCTGCTAGGGTACGTTTGCCCTGGTTGGCTAAGATGGGTAGAAGGAGAGAGAGAGAAGGGCTATAAGAAAATGGAAGAGGGTGGAACCTGATACAGTACGATGGTAGTGGGCAGAATAGGAAGAGCCTTAGATGAGGGAGGAATCGTGGAGCATCTGCTCCATGAGGATATTCAGAATTCCCTCGCTGCTGTTTGGAATATGTGAGACAAATGACAGGGTGTCCTGAAAGTTACAGCTGGGATTTCTGTTGAATTCCAAGGAGCCTCGGATGCCTAACTCAAAGCAACGCTAACGCTATACCTACCCCAGACTATGTAATATGAGGGGGAAGGGGGAGAATAACTGGGTGCCTCAAAGTCCCATTTTGAGTCTAGCTTTATCAAAATAGCTGGGGCCAATGTTTCCAGTCCCCTAGTGCCACACAACATGGGTCCAGCGGCCTCGCAGCATGAGCAGCGCTCTGGATTCAGAACGGCCCTGTGCCCGGGGGCTCTGCTGCTGGCCTAGCGGCTGGGACTCTGCTTTTAGCCTGCATGCGAGGTCCCAGGGTTCTTACTATATGTTCCATTCTATGCATCCCATGAAGTGAGCTGTAGCCCACAGAAGCTGATGCTCAAATAAATGTTAGTCTCTAAGGTGCCCCACGTACTCCTGTTCTTTTTACGTAGTAATAATGACAAATGTAGCAGTTTGTGAGAACTGGAAGAGCTAGAGTTACAAAAGAGCCCACACAAAGCTAGTCCCCGCTGAACAGAACAAAAACCCTTTGCTGCTACTTAAAGAAAAGATCAAGTGGAGGAAAAGTTTTTTGTTTTTCCCTTTAATGCAGCCTGTAATTAAACAAATAGCCACTAGATGGCACAAGTATTCTGTAGTTCTCAACGATTAGCACTTTACAGGGGCTGCATCAGGGAAATTCTCTACCCCAGGGAGGGCCATATAGAAAGCTCTGTGACAGTTGTCTCCTGAGGTCTTTCCCCTCCTTGATATTCTCCCCCCCCCCCCCATGGAATATCTGATCTGAACACACCCAAAGCCTCAGAGCGAAGCTTAGCTTAGAGCTGCCCTGTTTTGCTTGAGTTCAGTTACAGATGATCGATCCCAGCCCAGCCTTCCTTGGAAAACGTGCCAATCTCTGCCACCCGGTCATCGAATCTCCCCCAAGATTCACAAGGGGGAACAAGACCAGGCCAGTTCCAGCTAGTGCATGCAGCTCTTGTGCAAAGCCGTTCACTGACCGGAGGCATAAGAGAGTAATAGGGAGGCCCAGCTTTTCAGAAGTGCTGGGCACCTGCTGCTCCAGCTGAAGTCAATGGGAGCTTTGAAAGATCAGGCCTTATCACCTGGATCTGAGATGCAGACTGGCCCTTTCAAAGCTCCTTCCTTTAGGTACCTCACCCCAGAAACACTCCATTTGACACCCTGTTGCTGCTGGGTTCCAAAGCCATGCTGTGTGGGGTATGCAGCTTGAAGAACCACCTTGACTTTGAGTGGGTCAGGACACCTGTAAGAGCTGACGCTATTGGAGTTGATATGGGGGGGCGGGGGGATTGAACCGAAGAGAAGTGGGGCTGGATGCAGCTTGCAAGCAAATTCCCTGGGTGAATGTGGGAGATGTACTTCAGACACATGTACTCCCAGTCCAGGGATGGTTTTTAAAACTGAAGTTTAATAATTTTAATATGCCCCCCACAAAGGCTCTCCTTCCCCCAGCAATTGCAGCTGCCATAAACCCCATACGCCACAGGGACCACACCTTGCTCCCACTGTCTTTTTTTTTTTTTCCCCTCTTCAGCTGTGTTCCAACCCTTAAAGGAACAGGACCTGGGTAAATTAACCCTGATATTCTCTATGAGTGCTATACAAGTTTTTGGGCTCAATACAGAAGTCACTGGGTGAAATTCTGTGGCCTGGGCTATTCAGGAGGTCAGATTAGATGGTCTTCTGCTCCCTGCTGGCCTTAAAATCCATGAACATGGTTGTTCTGCTGTTACTTGATTTTTCTCCATTATTCTGATCCAGTTAAAGACATTAGAGGTCAGTTGAAAGGCATGACAGGAGGGCTGGATTTTCTGGAGACAAACAAGTAGCTGCACTTTTTATATTTCTATGAATTCTGCCTGCAGCGTACAACTGAGGGCACATCTACAGCCCTCATTTGACCTGTTAGGTCAACTTACAGCCACTGCAGTAATTACTGTGGTGGCTGATGTCCACGCTACCCTCCTCCCGCCGGTGGTGCATGTCCTCACCAGATGAGCTTCTACTGACTGAAGGGGCAGTTTTGGGGGCTGAGAGCCTCCAGGCAGCAACCTGGCTGGCAGGGACGCTGGAACAATTTGTATAGTGGGGGTGTTGAGGGTCACTGAACCAAAGTGTAAACCCTGGCTACGATGGAAGCCACTTCAAGCCAGAGGGTGTGACAGCACCCCTAGTTCCAGCACCTATGCCAGCTGGGAAATTGACAAGATCGCCAAGAGCCAATGTAAGTAATGCAGTGTCAACGCAGGTGCCTCGTTGCCCTAACTACACTGATGTAAGCCCCGTGCCTCTCGTGGAGGTGGAGTTATGTATACAGATACATCAGCAGAAGCATGGCTGGAGTTTGGACACTGACATCATTAGGCCAAAATCCACTCTACTATATAGTTGAGACCAGGCCTGA
The DNA here is from genome assembly GCF_003597395.2 of Chelonoidis abingdonii. Taxonomy (NCBI): domain Eukaryota; kingdom Metazoa; phylum Chordata; order Testudines; family Testudinidae; genus Chelonoidis; species Chelonoidis abingdonii. Next base: position 15,902,113 of record NC_133791.1, read on the forward strand.
GTGATGCCTGAGAGATAGGTGTAACAGTGCCAGCATGAGCTTCTGCTGCATGAGCCAAAAGCCACATGGCCCTTAGCTAAGACTGTAGCAGACTCATTAATCTCTCTCTCTCTCTAAGTGATCTGGGTGCCACTAGATGGGACAGAACATCACACCCAGGAGGTGTGTGGATTACATAGGCACCTAAATACTTCTGAGGCTCTGGGCCTATGGCAATAACATAATGACTAAGAAGCTATGGATGGACATTTTTAAGTCTCCTACTGCCTCTTAGCTAATGGACCTGGTCTTAGTTTGGGCAGTAGTGGTGCATGCTTTTCGGTCCTGAGGTCCCAGCTTTAATACCTGCAGATAACGACACCCCTGGGTGAGTTTTATACCGAGTTTCGGGGCGTGAGGATTCCTGGGGCGGTATCATTCATTCTCCATAAGTATTTAAATGGCTGCTGGGAACTGAAGAAAACAAACAGCCATGAATCCCCAGTGACCCCCCAGCTGCTAAGGTGAATCTGGAAGCCCCCACGGGAAAGCATGTCATGTGTTACTCTCCTGTTTAAAATGGTTGTCATCCAATCAAGGAGCAGAAAAAATGCCACATGATTTAGCTGGGCGACTGCATGACACAAATGAAGTGGAGTCTGCACCCAGCTCAGAGACTGACTATTCTGGCAAACGCTAATCGTGAGGAGGTCCGAAGGGCTTGCCACACCAGCGAGGGGCCTTCCCTCTGCGCCAGCGGCTCTAGATGTGGTTCACCTCTCCTGTGATTCTGCTAGGGCTAGATTCTTAGCTGGTGTAAATCAATGTCGCTCCACCAACTACAATGTCGTGATGCAGATTTACACCACCCAGGATCTGGCCCCTAGATTCTACTCCAATTCCTCGTGGTCTTCCCAAGGGCTGCTTTCTGTTCCCTTGGCCCCAAGGTCGCTAATGTTCCTGTCTAACAATGTGCTGCTTGTTTGAAGGAATGATTGGTTGTTCAGAAAGGGACTGGGATGAATTCTGCACCCAGTTCAGCCATTGGGAATTTGGACACTGACTGCAGTAGCTGGATGGTTTGACCTTTATGGGTCTGTATAAAGACAGACTTATGTGGCTTAGGGGAATCTAGTTGAGGTTTTTCAGCCAGAGGTTGCATCCAAAATTCATTCCAGGGCCCTCTTAGGATTTTCTCAATCCAGTGGGATGCAGGGCTTCATTTTAGCTGCTTATCCCAGGTAATCCATGCCAGCAGTTCATCATCTTTTCCTAGCGCGCCTAGGACTCTCTACCGAGAGTCTATCATAGACAAGCACAGGTCACTCCTCCTCTTCTCTTCCCAGCAGCCCTACCCCCAGGACGGCAGGAAGCCCGAAAAGGCCAAGCTCCCTAGTTCTTGTTGTAGGACCTGGGAAAAGCGATTGAATTTTCAGACCGTTCCTCCAGTCGGCACATTCATTTTCCACTAAAGGAAGCGCTGATGTGTGGAAGGGAATGTTGCGGTTTTATGTGTTTATAAACTACTGAAGACATCGCCGATCTGTGCTTTGCGATTTTATTGGCCATAAATCCACGTTACAGCAGCACTTTATTGCGCCATAAGCAGACAGGTGGCTGCCCCTTTTACAACCCTTAAAACACTGTATTTCTCGGTGCTTGTCCTTTTATGCATCTTCCAAGAACAGAAATGGGGGTGCTGGGCTCGTTCGAGGCCTGTGGTCAAACGCTTTAAAAGCGAAAGCCCTTGGAGGATGGACATCACCTCCACAGATGTAGATGCAGATCCTGGCTTACCTTGCAAAGGAAGTGAGGTGGGTGCTCCCTGTCTGAGCCGGGGGTGATAACGGTTTTTGTGGCCCAGGATTAAACAACGACTGTGAATGGCTAGCCCACTACAAAAGCAGTTTCTTCTCCCTTGGTGTTCATACCTCAACTGCTAGAAGAGGGCCTCATCCTCCCTGATTGAACTAACCTCGTTATCTCCAGCCTGATTCTTGCCTGCATATATATACCTGGCTCTGGGAATTTCCACTACATGCAACCGACAAAGTGGGTATTCACCCACAAAAGGTCATGCTCCAATACGTCTGTTAGTCTATAAGGTGCCACAGGACTTTTTGCTGCTTTTACAGATCCAGACTAACACGGCTACCCCTCTGATACTTGACAATTCTTCTCGACCGGGGGGAGCCCCGGGAGACGGTACTGCAGGTCCGGAGCATAACTGTGCGGGGGGGCCCAGGACTGGAAAAGGTGGAGGTGCTGCTTCTCCAGAGCAAGGGCCCCTAGAAGCATTGTGTGAGAGAGCTCTTGGACTGCAGTAGCAGAGCAGCCATGCGGTGCCTAGGAAGAGCTAGGAGTCCTAGAACTGGGCTAGCAGGCACACTACAGGGCAGGGTCGCTGTGCAGGGGCAGGGTTGGTGGCAGGCTGAGCACTGGGCTAGCAAAGGCACTGTCAGTCAGGAATAAAGGCAGCAGCCAAGCTGTGGAGGGAACGGAGTCGAGCAAACTGTTGCAGACTGTTTGGTAACCGTTGCCCTCTGAAAATGATCCCCCTCCCCAATAATATTTTTAAAACGAATGTGCTTGGCAGATGCTGCGGATGAACTTCAAAGCCTTGTTGACGTCCTACTGGCTAATGGTGCTCTGACATCGCTGGTTTTCAGGAGTTAAATGCTCATTAGTTCTTGTATTCATTAATTAAGCACTCTCCTGCAACGCTTTCTGTGCTTAGGTCTCAAAGCATTTTACAAAGGTGCTCAGGAGTGTTATCCCCGTTTTTACAAATGGGGAAACTGAGGCACAGAGCGGCAAAGTGATTTGCTCCAGCTCACTCAGTAAGGCCACTAGCAGAGCCAGGAACAAAACCCAGATCTCCTGAGTGCTAGTTCACTGTTCAAGCCACTAGGCAACATTGCCTGACCCTCTGTCAGTCATTAACTGAGCTTGTGCTGTGGTGGTTCTTAGGGAATGAAAACTCTCCTTCTGGATGTCCACCTCAGTGTCTGTCTGTCTGGCGCTGTAGACAGACAGACAATCACCCTAGTATCTAGGGACTTTGCCTGTCAAAATCTACACTCCCATTGAATAGCCCACTGGATATTGAGGATTCTCATAAGTCCTGTGGCATCATCCCAGGTGGTGGTGTTGCTTTTGCAGTGTACATTATTCCTGGGGGGTGATGGGAGGGTGAATGGAACAAGCCATCCTTACTGATCAGTATCTGATAAACCCTGTCATCTCTTTAGTTTCCAGTCTCTGTCAGTGGGCAAACTACCCTCTCTTCCCCGTCTCCTGGAGGCTTCTGAGAAGCTGGCCTCCAGCCTGATTTGGGATGCTAGGTGCAGAACGTATTTCATTTCCAAGCCAGTCATTTTAACAGGGAGCATCTATGCTGAAAAATACTATATTGTGGGTCGTAGCCTATAGGCAGTGCAGTCTCTGGATCTGCTGTTTATAGGAGAGGGTCCCCAACTTCCCAACTCTCTGGAACAGAGCAGGGATTAATTCTACAGCTACTCGCAGTGAGTGAGACTGGGAAGGAGACAACCTGAATTGTGTGTGTGTGTGTTTAAAGGCCCTAAACCACTAGGGGTCAGCAGAACCAAAAGATTGGGAAGAGGCCCTGCCAAGCTGGCTCCTTGGATTGTATGGTTGCATGCTATCACAGGGACTGCTGCCTGGTCATGGTCCTAGGAGAGCGTAGTTGTCTCCTGTTTTATGGCCATTTATGTCACTGCTTTGTACAGTCCTACCATTTAAAAGAGAAATTTGTAATGATCTGTGCACTGATGCGGGGAACTGGATGGACAGCGCTGAGGACTCCTTTTATCCCCACAGAAGGCACAGCATGGGTAGGAGCAATACGAGTGTCCCGCAGCAGAGGAACGTCCATCCCTATAGGTGTTAGAGAGAATTTCAGTTTCCAAGTCCACTTGGTCCTGGGTCACCAAAGGTGCTGATTAATGTCAGTGGCCTCTGACCCTCCTGAGGTATTTACTGGTTGGTACCTGAATATAATTACAAAGGAAAATTGAGGCCACCCAGTGTGCAGATGTTAAAGATAGGGAGGGTTTGTAACTTCAGGATAGCGATGACTTGAACTCTCATGGGTTATAGTGGCAGTGGAAAAGTAGAGCCTCGTGTAATAATTCCCTGCCTTTCTCTGACCTCCTGAAGATCTCAAAGTGCTTTGCAGACATTAGGGTGTGTCTATACTGCAGTTGGGCTGTGGACTTATCCCAGCTAGCTTTAATCTAGCTAACATGAATGCAAAGTCAGCGAACTAGGGCTGTGGGGGGTGGTGCAGCACCTCCAGGTTTTGCATGGGGTCCCAGCTGCCGGCCCTGTGCCTGAGGGCTCCGCTGCTGGCTCTGCACCTGGGACTCTGCTTTCAGCCTGCATGCAAGGTCCCAGCTGCCGGCCCCATGCCCAGGGGCTCCGTTGCTGGCCCTGTGCCAGCCTTTCAGCAGGGGCTCTGCACCCACCCCCAGCTGTGGCCCCAGCCTCGACCCCCTTACCCTGTCTATGTCTTCCCCCCAACCCGTTCTGAAGCCACGGCCCTGCTCCTGGCCCCAGCTCTAGGGGGCGTGAGGGGCACGGACAGGGAGAAGGGTGGGCACAGCTCAGCACCCCCACTCTAAAAGCTGTTCCGGCAGCACTGCGTGAGTGCCACTAACAGGGACTCTGCGGCAGCAGAGCCTTCAACACCAACTCGTCGGCCAAGCACCCAGGGTCCCAGACGTGTTTATGCAGCCTGGGCTGCTGCAGCGTCACTGGCTTTGGTATCCATGCAGGCTAGATCAACGCTAGCTCGGCGGTGTCTGTACATGCTGCAGTCACACCTCTGATTGCCACCTAGACATGCCCAGAGTGAGCTGAGCCTCAGCAAGAGATGATTTGGATTAGCCACAGAGGTGGGTAAGTGACATAACACATCCAGTCTGTGGCAGAGTCAGGAACAGAGGCCTGAACTCCTGACTCCTAGTCTTGTGACATAGCCACAAGCTTATCCCCCCAACCCTGATCCTCAACGCTGGGCTTATTCCTTGTTCAGCTAGTCCTTCTCGCTGTTTGCCAGGTCTTAAAGGGGCAGGTACTTGTCAGCACTGACATCATGATCCATACAGTCTAGCGCTGTAACAACAGCAGCCGCTCTGGACCAGCTCTCTATGCCCTGACCCTGATCCGGCCTTCTGGTGAGCCGACGCTTTGAACAATGCCTGGATGATGAAGGCTGATTTCATGCACAGAAATTGGCCACTCTGGTGCCAAGTCAGGGGCCCGGAGCAGATGGTCTGCACTTGCCAAACCTTCGTGCTGGCACGGGATTGCAATTCCCGGGGGCGGGGGAGAGCAACGCGAACCAGTTGCTAACTAGTAATTAAGCAGTGAACTGTGGAAAAGCAAGAGACCTGGCCAGATGATGGAGACACAGGTGGAGGGACAAACAGGCAGCATCCTAGGGACAGGAAAAGCCCAGGAGGATGCAGAGCAGTGCTGGCAATTTGCTTTAATGATATAAATCTGGGATATCTTACGTACCCACTTCTAGTCCCAACCCCCTCACCAATTTCCTGAACTGCAGCCATTCAATCTACTCTAGCTACCCAGTGCAACCAGCCAGCTGCACAGAGCATGGCCCCTTGCCAGGATGCTCTTCCTCTTTCATTAGCTGGAAATCTTTGGAAGAGTTTAACGAGAGCGAAGGGCTGGTAGCACTGGCTTGAGTCTGTATAGATCAGGCAAGTATTTCTTCAAGCTTTTCCTGCACCAGCTTTGCTGGTGCATCTCAGTGCTAACCTCCTGCAGCATCCCCTGGTCTCAGCTCCGCCATGCAGATCTGTTTGGGCAGGCCCATCGGGCAGGCCGGTTGCAGTCCGCAGGCTGTAGTTTTCCCCACCCCTGGAATAGATGATCACAGTGATTCCTTCCGGCCTTGGAATCTAGAGCTTTGTCTGTACTTGCTGTAGTCCCATGCTGCCGTCACCCTTCTGATTGCAGTGTAGACGTACCTGGGAGTAGATTGAAACTTTCCTCTCCCTTGTGTCCTGATGTAATGCCCTGGTAAAGTGTCTCTCACATTCCCCATTAGTGGCTATTTCATCTAGAGGATACCCACCTAGGGGCGTTGGTTGATTTTATTCCTTTGGCTCAAGTGGTGGAGGCCTGGGCCGCAGTGCTGCAGATCCATGGTTCAAACCCAGCTAATGTCATAGAATGGGGGTTGTTACGTAAGTAAGTTTCTATGTTTGATGATCAAACTTCCATTGATTTCTACCAGAGCTGAAGGAGGCCAATGCCAAGGGCCTTTCAAAGCCCCACCCAGAGTATCTGGCTGGTGCTGTGGGCAGAGAGGCAACAAAGGAGTCTGTATGGCCCCATGGGGCTAGACCCCAGGCCTGGCATCTCCAGGCTGCCATCCAGCAACAGCTGTAACCAGTTTTCACTCTGCTTTCCATGACCTGCTGTGGACACAAACAGGTCACAGACCTGTACACAGAGGCAGTTCCACCTCAAGAGTTTGACCGACACCAGCCCCATGGCTCCTGAATGGCCCCTTGACCTATATCAACTGGAAGGGTGTTCCAGGAAGTACTCAGGCAACAGTGCGGATTTCCTGTCGCTGTCGCAACTGTGCTTGCTCCTTGCTCCTGAATTCCTGACTTTGACCTCTCCTTGATCTGGACTTAGACTCTGACCCTTGGTACTGACCCTGACTACGAACTTCTCTGCTACTCCCAGCCTCAGGTTTGGCCCTGATCTGACCTGTTCCTGGCTGGGATCCTGACAGGGTGTGCAGCAGGGACAGGAAGATGTAGCATTGGCAGCACTTTTGGCTCTTGAAAGAAGTACTACTAGTGAAGAACAAGGAGTTTTCTGATGGGGTTTTCAAAGGCGGTGAAGTAATTGGACACCCACCTGCCATTACAATTCCATGGGACATGGCACTAAATCCATGAGGCACCTTTGAAAAACCTATCCTTAACATCTACAGTCCTTCTTTTAAATCAGGAAGTAAGGCTGGGATCCTTCAACCTCAGACAAAGGAAGCAAGGAACCAAATACCCTGGAACTCTCTGATGCATTGGTTCCAAGTATCTGACAAAGGATCTTTGGCTGACACCAGCTAGGAGCCAGCAATGAGTAGTCCTCAACTTTTCTATATTTTTAATAACACATCCCTACAAGAATGACAGATGGAGTGGACAGGGCTTCCCAGTAGCCATCCTTGATGGCAAGACAGATTGGATGAGAGGAGAGCGAGAAAATAACTCTCTGGCCCTTCTGGCCTATTTGTATTCTTCCTCGAGCCTTGAAAGACACATGTTCCAGGGGAATTACTAGCACTAGAGACAGAGACCATAAAGCTCTAAAGTCTGTTATCAAGCTGGAGAGACACTGACATTGACAGAGGTGGAGGGAGGAGAATTTTCTCTGAGAGACTGAGTGGTAGGCTTGGAGATGCTACCAGCAGAAAGGGATAGCAAACCTTACCTTTGATTAGGTGACTAGTCCAAGTGCCAACAGTTTCCTGTCTTCTGTCCATGCATAATCCATTGCACATGTTCAGACAAGTCCAGTCCATGTTCTTCTCTTCCCAGGTGCTATGTCCAATCTCCATCCAAAGTAGGGCCTTGAAATCTAGATGAAGTTCTACTTCTCCTGTGGGCTGCACCATTTAGAGTGGACACAACTATTCAGTTTAGGTTCTCGCTTTCTCTGGGGAGTAGCCCATCCAATCTATCCCAGAGCCCATTCTAAGCAGGGACAGTAATTCATTTCCTGTTCTCCTCCTCCCTTGGGCTACACTAGAAGTGACGCCGAAATCCAGTTCAAGCTCTTGTACCTCTGGGGTTTAGTAGCTGGGCACAGGAATCCTGCTGTGGGGTTTCTCTCCATTTCCTATCAAAGTAAGAGAGTTGTTTGTGGGCTGGATGTTAGTGCAGAATTAATTGGCCTGTTCTACTGGGGACAGTCTGAGGAAAAAACTCCCCTTGTCAGAATGTCAGAGGCTAACCTGCAACAGACTCCGCTGTTCTTCTACTGCTTGGCTTTCGATCTGCTGACTTCCTGAAAGAGGAAACATCAGTCTCGCCTTCTTCAACCCCCTTCCCATTCTTGGATCCCCAGTGCCAGGAAAGCCCAACAAGAAAAAGTTTGTAAAGCCGAAGTGACAAGAGTGCTGAGGCAGCTTTGATTATGTGTTGATGCAGCTTGGTGAGATGTAAGTGAAATGAAATAAGCACCTAATGGATTTGGACAGTGGAGGGACTGCTGATGCTTTTCTCACCTACTTAGGCCCCTCGTACTAAAACTGAGAGGGAAACCACGCTGAATGGAGCGTTGTACAGCTCTGCTCCCAGCCAGCAATTTTAACAAGAATCCTTGTTCTCTCTGTCCAGCAGGGTCTGCGTAGTTCCTGGCTTCGGGGGGCTCCCCGCAGCAAGCGGTCCATGGTGGCCTGATGGGCCAACACAGGTGTCTTGATGTGGTTTCCATTATACACAGGGTTTACAGTTTTTGGTTTAATGGCAGTCAGCAACCCCACGACATGCATTTTTCCAGCACCCCTGTGGTCTAGGGAATAGGGCACTGGCCTGCTAGTGAGGAGAGTGAGATTCGATTCCTAGCTTAGCTACAGACTTCCTGAGAGACCTTTGGCACATCCCTTAGCCTTTTTGGGTATGTCTGTGTTACCAAAAAACACCCTGCAGCAGCAAGTCTCAGAGTCTGGTTCTACAGACTTGGGCCCCTGGACTACAGGATCTAAAATAGCAGTGGAGATGGTTCTACGTGGGCTCTGAAAGCTGGGGGCAGGTGGCTCTCGGAGCCTATGCTCCAGTTCAAGTGGGAATGTCTACACAGCTGTTCTTAGGGTGGGCCCCAGCCTGTAAACCCACGCTCCGAGATATGCAGCAATGACTTTTTTGGGTTTGCTTGGTTTTGGTTTGCAGCGTGGATGTACTCGATTTCTAAATTCCCCATCTGTAAAGTGGGATAACTCCTCCTTGCCTCCCAGGGCTGTTGTGAGCACAAATGGGCTAACGCCCGTGAGGTGCTCTGGTGATAGTGTGAAGTGAACTTTACAGATAATCCGTCTGACTCCCTGCCCTCGCCAGGGATGTAGGATCCCCAGTTCAGCTGCTTCTCTTGGTGTCTTATCCATGCTCTTGTATAGAGTGAAAGGCACCCCTGTGCAGGGTCTAAGCACCACATGCATCTTCCTTTGGGGGCCCATGTGATGGGAAATCCTTGTGCTGATGGATGAATTTCACTTCACTTCAAGGGATCATATGGAGCCAAGAAGCCACCCTGAGCACCTGCCCCAGGCAACCAACTGACTCTAGGCCACAAGGTGTGGGTGGGATGGAAGCCAACGCCGGACCCTGATACATAGAAACTGCCTGCGCCTTCCCTGCTCCAATGGCCTCATTCTGAGCCTGCTAACAAACACCCAGAACAGGGCAAATCTGTCCCTGACTCCTGTAGTTACAGAGCAGTTAATCCAGCCTGGGTGAGGGTTTACACAAGGTCAATGACAATTGTGTAGGGCAGTGGTCTCCAAAGTGGGATGGGCAAGAGGATTCTTCAGGGTGCGCGGCAGGAGGAGCGCTGCCAGAGCAGCTCCGCCTCCCCCACCCCCCAACAGTTCGGCCGGGAGTCCGAGTGGCGCTTCTTTTTTTTGCTTTAACAGTTCGGCCGGGAGCAGGGGGTTCGTGCTCAAAAATTGTTTACTGATGGGGTGTGTGATCAAAAAAGTTTGGAGACCACTGGTCTAGGGCAGCAATTCTCAAACTTTAGCAATCTGAGGACCCCCGTTTTGATTTAAAATTTTTCACAGAAGCCCCCAAGCCGGCTTCTAATTTTCCCCCAGGGGTTCTCTGCCCCTGCCCCACTTCTTCCCTCCCCTTCTCTTCCCTTCCTCCTCCCTCACCCACTGATCAGCTGTTCCACGGCATGCGGGAGGCACAGGGAGAGAGGGGGAGGAGTTGATCAGCAGGGCCAGCTGCCCCGGACATGACTCATGGACCCCCTGGAGTATCCTCGTGGCGTCCAGGGGTCCATGGACCCCAGCTTGAGAACTGCTGGCCTAGGGTGACATACTTTTAGCAGTGACCACATAGCATCGAGCTTCTAGTCTGAGGCATACGCTGAGGATAGAGCTTTCCAGTCATACATAAGTGTGTGGTGGGGGCGGGGGGGAAGGGCAGGGTGGAGAGTAGGCAGATGAGTGAGAACAGAAATCTAACTGTCTCCTTCTGCTAGGATGCATCCATCTTTCACTGCCTCTGGTACAGTGAGGGGCAGGGTACATTACCATGGATCACTTGTCTGCTTCAACAGTTGGAACGGGAAAGCAGCTTCTACTCCAGTTGTTCCCAATCGGTGGTGCATGCAGCAGTCCTGGTATCTCAGATTCTTAGTTTCCTTCCCCTTGTGCCAGCTGGAGAGCCCCACTGAAGACTGTGGACCAGCTTCTGTTGACTTGAATAGGATCAGGATCAGACCTTTTAATGCTGAGCTCCTGTTTTGGGCTCCAGTAGGTAGCCGCTGCCAACCTCCCGTCCAGCTGTGTTTGCCATAGTCCATCATGGGACTTAGCTGCAGCAGCTCAGGGTTCAGATCCTACATTGTGGAGGGTCCTAGATGTACACAGGTAGAATTAGTGGAGGTGAAGGCTGGCACTAGCTGGTCCACGTGAGCTCTTAGGCTGGGGGAAATAGAAGAGAATTGTCCAGAAAGTAGTGATCGGCCGAGGCCCAAGCCCTTGGATCCAAAATCTGAACCTGGAGTCCAATTTCACAATTGGCTCCTATTTCTAGATGACGCCAAACCAAAATCCGAGATTCGGTCCCCCAAGGGGTTCGATCTGAAGCAGTGGTTTTACAACTTTTTGTATTGGTGACTCCTTTCACACAGCAAGCCTCTGAGTGTGACCCCCCCCCCCCGTATAAATTAAAAATGGGGGGAGAGTAAATTTAATGAGGGCTCGGGGCTGTCAGTCCCATGGAGCTGACAGCTAGCAACCCCATGTAACCACCTTGCGACCCCCTGATTGCAGTTTGAGAACCCTTGAGATTCAAAAGTTTGTAGCTCAGGTTTATTTCAGTAGCAAGGGCTTAACCGTGGTCAATTCTGAGGCTGCTGGATGCAGACAAACCTTGCCTAACCCAGCCTGTCCCCTAAAACCTGGCCTCAATTCACCATTCATGGAAGGGATTGCAGTCAAATTGGTCTTAATACTGGCAAAGTTGTCTGGGAAAGTAGGGAACCACTGTTCTGAGTCTTTCTAGGCCCATCCCCTGCCAGCCTGCTGTAAATGCTTACCGGTGTGCAAACAGAAGAAATCATCCAAGTAATCATTCCCTCCCCAAGCAGCTGGACTCTGCAATGCGACATTTTAGCTCACTGACCCCTTTTCAAGCTAGATGGGCTTGGAAAGAGGCCCTAAAGTGTTATAAACTGGAGCAGCAAAAGTTTGTAATCCTCCCAGGCAGTTACTTCCATTCAATATGAAAACATATGGCTAATTTTAGGGATGCTGTAGCCAAAGTGTATCTGAAACTTCTAACCAGCCGAGAGCATTATTGTAACAAGATTTTATTCTTAATCCGATATGGCATGAGCTGAGCACTCGCACTCCACCTTTGCCAGGTCACTGTGAATACTTTCACTTCACAATACACAGGGCGACGGGGTGGTTAGAAGCTGATAAGCAACTTGGCGCATTCATTAAGGCCTGCTGCAAATCTCTCGCCTCACAGGATCACGCGAGGTTGGCTTTTTGGCATCCCTGGGAAAGTGAGCTTAAAGGAACGGCGTCGAGGCTGGTGGGACCAAAATTTGACCTGCCTTCTGAAAACCTCTGACATAGGTTTACAAATGCCACAATGTGATTCAGATAGCTGTATTTCCTCAAAACACATGCTCTTTATCTTCAGCGCACAAACAGTGAGCAATCCAGGCTACCCTACAATAATAAACCAATATTTACAGTCCAGGACCTGTAATAAGATGACAGCCTCTGGGGCCCAGTTCTTTTGTTGAACCAGCTTAAGTTCAGATGCCAGGCCTTGAGTAATTAATGTGGCTGACTCCTGCTCCTGGGTGGGTTTTGTTAACTCCAGCCGGTGGGCAGATGATGGTGAAGGCTGGCTGGGGCAGAGGGAGCTAGGACATCGGAAGCGCTTTGGGGAAATCTTAGGAGTGGCTGAACTTGGGCTAAGGTTTATGTTTTGTTCCTGTTGTTTGAAGTTGTTCTTGTTAAGGGAGTAACTCTGGAGCATATGCACTGTGTATATACTGTCTTTGGAGCAAGGTCTTTGCTCTCGTCTATGCTAATGGTACAGACCAGCTTTCATGAGTCACCCGTAAAAAAAATTAATGGGTTCAGTCCAGCACTAATGAGCTACCCTACGATAACAAGCCAGTATATGAAATCCGGAAAACAGGCAGTGGGGGAAACCATCCCCCACTATACTATAACAGCGTTTAAAAGAGAACTGGATAAATTCATGGAGGTTAAGTCCATTAATGGCTATTACCCACAATGGGTAAGGAATGGTCCCTAGCCTCTGTTTGTCAGAGGGTGGAGATGGATGCAGGAGAGAGATCACTTGACCATTACCTGTTAGGTTCACTCCCCTGGGGCACCTGGCAATGGCCACTGTTGGCAGACAGGATACTGGGCTGGATGGACCTTTGGTCTGACCCAGTACGGCCGTTCTTATCCCGTGTTTAATAAGGACCCAGATTCTGTGTATTAAATATTGTTTTTATTGCCATTGTGTTTTCAGCTATCCTGACCCGCTGTTTCAGCCATCATATATCTTCCCAAATGGGAAAGAGACAAAAACAATTAGCGGAAAATGCAATCCTTGTAATGGCTGCGTTTGAATTCCAAATGAAAAGCTCCTCTCCAGACAGGCCTATCGTGCAGAAATAAAGAATTTCTGTTGCGTGGCTAGGTGCAGATGCTTTTTTTTGTGCAAATGGATGTTACCACTTTGTCTTTCTGTTTATTTGTTGTGGGAAGGAAAAAAAAAAACCCACCCAAGTCTGCCTGTCAGACTTGGTGATCTCTTGTTGCCTTGTACATCTGTCACCAGACTGGCTCTGTCACTGACAGACAAGGCCTGTGGGGGAGGGAATCTGATACGGTCGTTGAGCAGCTTGTATTGATTGTCAGAGCGCAAGAAACGAGGCACTTGCAGAAGGCAATGCGGCCTATTGGGTAGGGACACTGACCTTAGGATTAGGAGCTCTGGGTTCTGTGGGAACTGGGGTAGGTCATGTCTCCTCTCCGTGCATCTCATCTGTTGTCTATTTAGATGACAAGTGCTTCAGGTCAGGGACTGTCTCGTACCATGTGCTTGTACTGCACCTAACTCAATGAGGCCCTGGTCGCAGGTGCAGCCTCGAGCATTGGTGTAAAGCAAATAAATAATTATTATTGCTGAGAGGGAAAAGTGCCCAGCCCATGTCAATGGTCTTCTCCGGAGCCATCGATGTCTATAAACAAGCAGATGTAGGTAAATGTTCAAGATGGACCCCAAACCCAACCCTGGGATGTTTCAGATTCATGCTCCATGGAGCAGGCGTTACCTCTCCCGTGGGTTTGAATTGGAAGCCTGGATCCAAATGGCCCTGAATGTGGGGAAAGCTCAGGCCTGGGTTCAAACTCCCCTCTGGTATTTCTGCTCAGCTTAGAGTCTCTAATGCAGTATTGAAGCCAGTCTGCCCTATGGAAATGGAGGATGATACCAAATCAGGCAGATCCCTTCAGAAATCCTCACCTTCCAGTGCTCCTGTCATCTGTGCTAGCTCAGGCACGGGGCTGGGACATTGCTGTTAGAGTAAGTGATTTCATACCAACATAGCGCAGACACACACAACACAGGATACTGTGCTCCGGCCTGCTGCCTGTTGCCATAGCTGGAGACAATCCCAACTTCTTCTATCCTTCATTAGACTTCTTAAGATAAGAGATCTGGTGTATTTTGACACTAAACCCAGTGACTGTCCTTTTTCTTTCCCCAAGGCACAGGCACCTTAGACTGGCTAATGCCCTGAAAAGCCTCCTGCAGTCGGGTTGAGCTTTTAGGCACTTTTGAATGGGTAGGGGCATGGGAGAAATCTCTTGTGGGGCACAGTTTGGATCTAAAGCTGAACTTCTGCCAAAGTTCCACCAAAGAGTTTGAGATCATGATTCTAGATCCAAAACAGCCCAGCTCTTTAATAGGGTCATCAACCCTCATGCTTCAGGGCATCAACCAGCCACTATTGGGGATCAGGAAGAAACATTCCCTGAAGGTAGGTTATACCATAACTGCTTGGTGTGGGGGTTCTTGCACTTTCCTCTGACGTAGCTGCTGTCAGCCACTGTCAGAGGCAGGACGCTAGGCTAGTTGGACCTTAGGTCTGACCCAGTGTGGCAATTTCTGTGTTCCAGTTGGACCATTATAATGAAGTTTGGATCTGCATCTGCATCCATATCCCCATGTCCCCAAACTTCAAGTGGGGCTTTGGATGTAGCAGGCTGGTTCCTGCCCATCTCTGACTCTGATAGTTTCCCTGAGCATGGCAGGGGGGCTTTTTAATCTGCTCGGCTTCTGCAGCTGTGTTCCAGATACACCCTGTGGAACGCACCCACTGTGCAACTCTGCCTGCCATCTGTGCCACGATGCCCAGTCGATTTCAGTGCAATGCATGGGCAGGGTTCCCGGCAGCACGGCAGTGAGACCTGTGTGGCTTGCTGGCTGCGTCCTGGGCCTGAGAAATACGCGCTGGTGGGAATTAGAAAGCAAAGCAGAAGCACGAGGGTGGGGAGCAGGGCTCGCTCCTAACAGCGGTGTGTATTTTATTACTTTAGGTTAAGAATCTTGGGCTCCAGTTCAGATCTCTCACTGAGCAAACATGGCCTGGTTCTGTTAAATATAAATTGATTTCCGTCAGAACAACTGGTCTGGGAAAACCTATCTGCTTCAGCAAACAAACAGCAGCGCTTACACGGCTGCCGCTGTTATCACTGCACTGTGCAGCTGGAGTTCTTACTTAAAAGGCTCTCTGCTCAGAGGCTGCGTTGTAAGCGCTGCTGGGGCCAGGTTCAGGGTGTCCGTGGAGCTGTCCACGCAGGAGTATGAGTCAAGACAGGACAGGTTGTTTGTGTAATGGGGGGTGATTGTAGTGCTCATGACATGGAGGGGGAGCTCACTTGAGGCTGAAGAGGGGAGATGATGAGCAAATTTCCCCCGCCCTGTCGCTCTGCTAATGCCTCTGATTCTTGACTGGAAGTCCGCCCTGCTGTTCAGTTTCTGGGGTCCCCTGCAGATTAATCAGGGCACCCCTGTCCGTAGACACCCTCTGTTGCCTCAGCCCTTATTAGCTATACCAAGTTCTTTCTCCTGAGCAGATGCTGTTTAGTCATGCGGTGGTTGGCGTGAGGTGAGGAATGTCCGCTGCACTGATACCAGCAAACTCATGTCACTTGTGACTTGAGAGAGAACCAGTGATGTTAGTGGAGGAGAAACCATTGAGAATGTGGCCAGGGTACAGAGTGATTAATCCAAGTGCTGCCTCTGAAACCGGCTCAGACTTTTTGCCCCTAAAGCAAGAGCCCTTCTGAAATCCTCAGCCCCATGGCAAACCACTGGCTCTTCTCCTGCTATGTCTGACCCGTGCAGGCAGCAACGGACTTCCAGGAAGAAGTGGGCTGGGCAACAGTGGCTTGTGCTGTGTCTGCTCATCACCATCACTAGGGCTTGGGAGATGTGTAAGAATCGTCCCTCTCTTCAGTTATGGGGGTAGGGGGAGAGATGCTGATAGGGCATCATGTGATTCCCCAGTGGGTCCAGTTATCTCAGTGTAATCGTAAGACTGGAAGGGACCTTGAGAGGTCATCTAGTCCAGTCCCCTGCACTCATGGCAGGACTAAGTATTATCGAGACCATCCCTGGCAAGTGTTTGTCTAAAAATCTCTGATGACAGAGATTCCACAACCTCCCTAGGCAATTTAGTCCAGTGCTTCACCACCCTGACAGGACTATTTTCCTACAGTCCAACCTAAACCTCCCCTGCTGCAATTTAAGCCCGTTGCTTCTTGTCCTAGCCTCAGATGTTGAGGAGAACAATTTTCTCCTCCTTGTAACAACCTTTTGTGTGCTTGAAAACTGTTCTCATGTCCCCTCAGTCTTCTCTTCTCCAGACTAAAACAAATCTTGGCAGCTGCTGAGGCCCTCCGTGGTATGGGAAACATGACAATCCTCATAGACTTTAGGGTCAGAAGGGACCAATATGATCATCTAGTCTGACCTCCTGCACAAAGCAGGCCACAGAATCCTACCCATCCTCACCTGCACGTAGGTAGTAAGTGACCGCGATCCTTGTATTTGCGGTAGTGCCCGCTCTGTGTTAGATCTATTATCACGATTGATTATTTATATTGGGGTAGGACCCCAACAGTGGACCAGGCCCCCATGATGCCAGGCACTGTACAAACCATAAACGCAAGGAGGAACATCCAACCCAGGATCAGACACACAGACCGAGATTAGGGTGGAAGTCAAGATTAACATTCAAGGCTAGATTTAAAAATCCATGGGGCGCATGTCTTCCGTTGCGGCCTTAAGTGCAGCATCAAGTCTAAATGTCAAATGGTTTTCTAAGGAAACCATGGGTAGCATTGTATGCATCACTTATGGTGTAAGAGCATCATCACTTTTGCAGCCTGGGTGTCAGGAGCACTTAGTTTCATGGCTCTCACACCTAGACCACTTAGGAGGTGGCAAAGTCTTATCCGAGGAGACGCTGGGCCTGATGGTATGCATTAATTCTGAGATGCCGTGCGAAAGGCAGTGTCAGCCGGAATGCATGCCGGCTGGGTGCCTGTGTGGCGTGTCTTGTCAGTCACTTGGGTTGCTCCTTCAGGTCTCATGTTCACTAGGAAACTTACTCTTTGCTGACATCAGGTGGTGTTGGCAATGAGTGCAGCCGAGCGTGGGGCACCCCACTGCTGATGCCTGTTGTCTGCAAGGTGAAATTCTCCGAGCACAGACCAGGCCGACACCTAAGTCTGCCCTTTCTAAGTGACTCAGAGAACAAATGCCCCCTGCCCCATCAGCCTGGATTTTCAGATCCCATGTTCCTTTATTTCCTCCTGGGAAGGCTCATCTTCAGCCATGGGAATTGGCACAGGAACAAAAAGTCTCACATTGAATCCTGTTACCCCTGGGGACACCTGGCTTTGTCGTGCCTGGCGCGAGCTGCGATGCACACATGAGAAAAGACCACACAATCAGTAACAGGCTTCCTCCTGTCTCTCCTCCTTCCCTTAATGCCTTCCATTTCACAGTTTCCTTTAGAAGCCAGCAGCTTTAATTTGGCATTTCAGGCTTCCAGGATTATCATTACGTATGTTCCTTTTCTAACACCGTGAAATTACTTTTAACAAGGAACTGCCAATTAGTGGATTTGCAGGGTAGGTATGAAATCTGCAGGCACTGGAGGAAACTGGAGGAGAGCTAAAGGTGAGTATTGTCTGTCATTTCTCGGCCCCTGCCTTGGTGAGGCATTTGTGTGAAGCCACCTCTCTGAACATAATGAATATGGGGATGGAATTTCATATTTCCCTTGAGTGATGTCTCTGACCATTAGCTGGAGACAACTGACTCTACTAATTGCTTAGTTCATGGGGGAAGGAGGTGTGCAGCTGGTGCTTCCTAAATCAGTGCCTCCCCTCGGCAGCTCAAACCCAAAATCCTTGCAAAGGAAAAAGAAAGGCAGAGAGGGAGAACAGTGGGAAACGAAACGTAGGCCATTGCTAGGATGTGTTACCCAGGGTAATAGGTCCCTGGTGTTCCTTCTGACTAGATCCATCTTCTTTTGCCCCACATCCTCTGAGCGCATTCCAATTAGGCACAAAAGTCCAGACTAGGATTTGTTATTGATATTCTCAGGTCAAACGAGAAGTCTAGCGAGAACTTAAAGTGCACTCAAGAAGCCATCTTTTGGAGACTGAGTTTGTTTTAGTCAGCCTGCTGCAGATTAGAAAAAAGGTCATGGGCCACATCTGCGTAGATGACAGAGGGGGTTGAAATAAAATTATGGTGGGAAAGGTCTTCTGTTGGCAGTTATCATCTCTATAGCTGGTGGCATCTCACCAGTTTACAGCATCCCTACCTCTTCTATGATTCCCAGCTTCAGAACAATAGATTAGGGCAGTAGTTTTCAAACTTTTTTTTCATTTGCGGACCCCTAAAAATATTCAAATGGAGGTGTGGACATCTTTGGAAATCTTGGATGGAGTCTGCGGACTCCAGGTTGAAAACCACTGTTCTTTGGTAATGCCAACCTTTCGCAGACCCCTTAGGGGTCAGCAACCTTTCAGAAGTGCTGTGCTGAGTCTTCATTTATTCACTCTAATTTAAGGTTTCGCGTGCTGTCATACATTTTAACATTTTTAGAAGGTCTCTCTCTATGTCTATAATATATAACTAAACTATTGTTGTATGTAAAGTAAATAAGGTTTTTAAAATGTTTAAGAAGCTTCGTTCAAAATTAAATTAAAATGCAGAGGACCTGGGCAATGCGAATGTCACTGAAAACCAGCTCGCGTGCCGCCTTTGGCACCCGTGCCATAGGTTGCCTACCCCTGCCTTAGACATAGTCTGTGGACCTCCAGGGATTCATGGATTGCAGGTTGAAACCACTGTATTAGAGTGATGCTGGAAATACTGATGCACCATAGGGATAAGATGTAAAATACTCTTGCCTCTCTCACAGCAAAACAGGAAAGATCTCAGAAAAATTAGATATGTTGGAAACCATCTGGATTCTTCTGCTGGCTGGGATGTAAAAGCAGCTACCCCGTTGCAGATTATGGAGACACTTTTGTGCTGGAGCGTGCAACGTTAGCCCAGACTGCAGAGGGAAATAATTTTAGGAACAACAGATGACACTTGAGATTCAGATTAGACATTCATCTGTCCAAATCCCAAGAGTACCAGGCATCTAAGGAAACACGGATTGAATTGTTCCTGTGATTTTCATACATGACATTCAGGTGGGACTCAATTTTACTGTGGAAAGGGCTATTTATACTGCAGAAGATGCAGGTTTTCCCAAACCTGCCTAGGGGAAGTTCTAGTGATGATCAGTGAAAAGATGAGCTGCTGAGACAAAGTGCAAGAGAATCAGGAAATATTTACAACAGGGAAACTGCTAAATTCCCTTTTCAATGGGCCACAATCCAGCATCTCAACCCAGGCAAGGAGAGTTTGCCTTTCTATGCAAGTGAATGGAGGGCTTGAGACAAATTCTTTGCTGATGTAAATTGGAACTGGTCCATTGAAGTTAATACACAATTGTCAATTTGCACCAGCAGAAAATTTGGTCCCTCAATTCTATTCCTATTCAAAATCATTTTGGATGAATTCATCATGGCTAGAGCTGTGCATAGTCAGGAAGATTATATGCAAAAATGTCGCGATTTTGTTTGGTTTTTCCCATTCCTCTTCCTATTTTCATGAGAAAACTCCGGTGGGGGAGAGCGGGGAAAGTCACAAGTTCACATGGTTTGACACCAAGTTTGATCTCCAGCCAAATAAAATTTCAAATTTAAAAAAATGTGGTGGGTTTTGTACAAAAATAGGCCTCTTTTGGAGTAAAAATGAGACAAGAATGGTCTGATTTTTCTACTGGGAAAGAAATGTTATGTTGTTTTTAAAATAAACAAACAAAAAAACACAACAAAACACAAATCTCTGCTACAGTGATGTTTTCAACTGTCACTGCTAATATTTCACTCAGGGCTCAGCTTTCCCCTAATCTGATCTGTAAAGAAGCTGTATATCTAGGGCCTAATTTTGATCTTACGTAGAAGGGTGTAAATCAGGAGGCAGGCCATCGAAATCGATGGCGTTACACTAATGTGAAACTGGCCTAAGTGAGAGGAATCTCAAACCTTTATTGTGTTGTCTGATCCTTTTAATGGTTAGTAATACTCATATTGATTGCCGGTTGGTCAGAAGGTGATAAGGTTCTTGTCCCTGAATCAGGCTCTGCAGAACTAAAACCAATCAGTTCAATATCTTGTAGTGACCCTTGGGGTGCATGGCAAAGACACGCACCGCGGGTGAAGTAAAGCCTTTGAGATTTTTGTTAGGATCAGTAATAAAGCCAGGAAAGCTCCAAGCCACATGAACAGATAGGAATAATACAGCATTGGGGATATCTGTGGTATTGTTCTTTGCGTACGCTCTTAGATTTGCATACTTCCACCCTTCCTTGAGGACCTGATGGTAAGAGACAAAGGATGGGCGCTGTCTGGCATGCCAAATGAGGTTCCTCAACGACCAGGACTGATGGTAGATAAACACAGAGCAGAAGGGTCAAACGGTGGCAGGCTAACAATGATCGAAAAGCTCCTCTCTACATGGTGATTTGCCTTGTTATAGGGCCTGAGAACCATTATGGCTATTCAGCCTGCCATGCCCAAATTTAACTTCCTCACCCACATAATATTGGGGAGCACTTCTCTAGTAGGGTAACACATTAATACCTATCAATGCCACTGAACTTATTACCATACCCCTCACTTCCTTCGTAAGCAGATTTGCAGTTATTACCTACATTTTCCTGCAGTTGTCGTTTACTGTTAGTTTTCAACTCCTGCCACTGAGCAAGCTAATCCTAATTCCCCAAATCTAAGAGGAACCGTTAGGCCATTTATCTATGCCAAAGCTTGCAGGCAGGGCTGGCTTTAGACCAAATGGCACCCCAGGTGAGGAGCGTCTTTGGCGCCCCCCCCCTATTTATTTGTTAAACTTTTGAATACCTTATGCTTTATTGCATTTGAAGCCCATTTTATGACTTCGAGGCATGATTTATCCTGGTCATATAAGATGATCAGTTTGCATGCTAGGATCTGTAAATCTGTATTTATTCATGCCATATATAAACAAATAAAAAAAATGCGCTTCCTCTAAGCCTATAGAAACTTTTTTTAATTTTAAGAGTAACGGAAACATACTAATATCAAGAAATTGTACAGTGCACCAACATTGCGTGGGCCATTATTAAATAGAGTTACAGTAGGTGACCACCTCAGAATGATAACCCTTGTCCTTTAGTGCAAAAGGTTGCCTTTTTCGCCTTTGCCCTTGCAAACTGAAGCACAGCGTCTGAGAGATCCAGAGACTGACCAATGGTATCTTCAGGTGACAAAATTGCTATTGATGTCAGTCCTCCGTCAGCCATCATCGATCCAAGATATGTTTTGAAGAGTCTGAGCTTTGAACAGCTGAGCTCACCACTCGTGACTGTGACCGGCAGTGTGGGTAGAATTCTCAAAGCTATCCACACGTTATGAAAAGTGTTTTTCAGCTTTGCATTGTGAATGAAGTGGAGAATCTGAAGTGAAGAGTGCTTCCCATGTTGCAAAATGTGATGGATGTTATCCAATTCGACATAGAGGTTTTTATCATTTATGTCCGAATATTCCCCATGTGTCAGCGTCCGGTAAAGGTCAATACAATTGTTCAGCAGTGTTTTCCTGTCCATTGGATGTTTACTTAGGTCATAACTGAGGTGTTTTTGTAGTGCTTCATTTGTCCAAACCTTTCTTCAATGGACACTTGAGCAAAAACCTTCCTCTTGAATTTTTCTTCTGAGCTTCCCATCACCTCATCTCTGTCCTTGTTACCTGCCTCTTCTTCCAATGAATAAGAGTTTCCTTGAAGACAAGCTCAACTTCTAAGTTTTCCTCCATTTCTTTGGCAGCAGTGATGGCATCTTCAAATCTGTTTAGGCCACACCGAAATCAAGGGAGCTTCTCATCAAAGTAGTAGCGGTCATGATGTCCATCAGCTGAGTTTGTAATGTTTTACTTACAATGTTACAGGATATCGTGCCAAACCATAATTGAGACCGGAAATTGAAAGTCAGTGATCTGGTTTGCCAGGCTATGCACCTCATGCCGGATTCCAGCCTCGGCTTTATTCCACTGTGCCAGTTCCATCAGGACGTGGTAATGTTCATAAATAGTTCTGTCAGGCCTTTTCTAGTAGAGTCGTTCACAGACTGGAAACAGATAAAATGTTCCTTTTCTTGATTACAAGGATGGCTGTATCCAAGTAATCTTACTGTAAATGACATCTTTTCACTGTAACTAATGTCAGGAGTGCAGGCCATTATTACGGCATAGTTCTTCACTTTGCTGAGCCACATCAATACATTATCAAGCACCTTCCTTGCCATAAGGGCAATCAATTAATTTTGAATTGTTTTGCTGCAGTAATGGGCCATATCTTTTTTTATGAACTACTTGACGTAAGTGCTCACGCATGACATAGTCACATTTTCCAAGGAGCTCTACCAAACCGAGGAAATTACCATTATGTTCAGTAAACAACTTATCCAGCGAGCCCCGGAAAGCCAAATTATTCTTTTCAAGGAAGAAGGTAATTGAGATCAAATGCTCGAACACATTCTTCCAGCGCTGGGTTTCTACATTAACAATGCACTGGTTTTCTGCATCTGTGCGTTTATGCAGCTTGAGTCTGGACTCGACCTCCATGCAGTTGGAGTAGACTGCAAAATGGCTGGATGAGTTTTCATGTTGCTTCAGAGCATTAGATAATATGTGCCAGTAATTGTACTTGGAAAGTGCATGCAATGACTTGGCACTCTTGTAAAATATTTTGCAGCAAAACCAGAACACTTTGTCAGTTGATTTTGAGTAAACTAGCCAATGCCATTTCAATTTCTCAGCATTCTTGAGCACTCTTTCGCAGTGCGACGTTGAGAAATGTCGCTTCTGCTCATTTACTGGAAATGTTGTATCCTCGATTTTTCCTGGCCCGTTCAAAATGGTCTGATCGATATCGGCAGAGTTTAGGACCACCAGCCATAAAGCAGGATCTGATGTATCGATCCGTAGCATGCAGTTTTTCTCACTGCTGTTTCTGTTGTCATGTGAGGTTGATTCTCTCCTTTTCATGTGAGCCAGATCATCTCTCTTTTACACCACCAGGAAAACTGGATGATTCCTGATCACTTTCCTCACATTTCCATTCCTTATCTTCAGGTAAATCTGTTAATTCCTTAGGAATAGGACTGCCATCATTTGTGCTAAACTCCTCAATTTCTTCTGCACTGGGACAATTGCTACTGCCCAAAAAAAGGTCTACGTTGTGCTGTTTCAGATATTTTCCCATCAAATTTTCCCCTTGCTGCAGACTAAATTGCAATTGAGCTTTTCGCATTCCTATACTAAACTCCCGAGTGCTGCTTCGGGAGCATCTTTTATTTTCTACGGGGGAAAACAGACAGTATTACGGAGAGCAAAAGTCTATGTTCTGCAGTCTTAGGAAGTCATCAAACATTACGTGTTAAGCATGGCAAAAGATGTAACAGTATTTCTTTTATATTATGGCGTAGATAGGACTTCAATAGATCTCTCTGGCATCTCATTAAATATGTCCTTTATTAGTCACTACTTACACTCAAGTCTTAAAACACAAGTACACTTTCACAACTGCACAATAAAACAAGGTTCACAATATCACAGCTGGGCTCTCACTTCATTCTTATCTCTTGCTGATTGGCTGCTGGCATCCCACCTCTTATATACCCACGAGGGGATGGCTGACACATTCTAGGATGTTCAAGGAAAACATGGTTCTCAGGAAGTCTGGAAAGTTCCATGGAATTCTACAAAGGTCAAGAATATTCTAGGAGGTTAGTGAAAAATGAATCCACGTATGCAGGGGTGACTCCAGGCCCAAGAATGTGCTTGGGGCGGCATGCCGCGGGGGGCTCTCTGCCAGTTGCTGAGAGGGCGGCAGGCGGCTCCGGTGGACCTCCTGCAGGCGTGCTTGCCAGAGGTCCACCAAGCTGCGGGACCGGACCGCGGGACCAGCGGACCCTCAGCAGGCATGCCTGCGGGAGGTCCACCAGAGCCGCCTGCCACCCTCCCGGCAATTGGCAGAGAGTCCCCCGCGGCATGCTGCTGTGCTTGGGGCGGCAAAATGTCTAGAGCAGCCCCTGCACATATGGAATACCTGAACATTTTACTTAAAACATTCTCTTTTCCCTTTTGTTGCTAACAACAGAAATAGCACCGTGAGCCCGATGTTGCCCAAGTCTGGCACCCCAGGTTGTCACCTGTGTTGCCTGCCTCTAAATCCATCCATGGTTGCAGACCTACTATACTTATGCTAACTTGCTTAAGCTAATGTTTTACAGGATACAGGCCTGTAGGTTCCTTGCATTTCAACTGGATATAATAGAGGCTAAGCTAGCCCTATGGGCTACAGTTGTAGGGGATAAAAAAGAATCAACGTTAAGAAGAATCAGGCAGGAGAGAAGTGATAGACTAGACTTGCATGTCCCTATTACTCAGTGAACTTCTATTGTATTTGTTTTCTAAAGATTTGCTGCCGAAAGAGGAATGGAACATAATTGCTGCCCTGTTTTATCGACAGTGAGCACAAAAAGCCTGTTTCTGAATCCAGTTAACACTGTCACCACCACGACCAAACTGTAACACTGCCTTGGAAACCCTTGTCGTTTATGCTAGCGGGTACCATACGGGGCTGCAGAAAGGATGCCAGGGCAGATATCCAATTAACAGAGCTGGGCAGGAAACGTTTTTCACGTCCCTGGAAGACTTGCAGGATTTCAAATTTTTTCCCATGAAACGGAAACCTTTAAAAAGTGTTGGTGGAAAAAGCTGAGGGAGAGAACCTCCAGCACGACCCCGGAATATCCAGGAGCCTGGTAGTTAAGGTGCTCATGTGAGATGAGAGATGCTGGTTCAAGTCCTTGGTCTGAATCAGACAGAGGATCCTACCCACCAGGCTATTGGGTGGTGTATCTGACTGGCAATTCCATCCTGGATGTGAGAAACCTTCCCAGTGAAACTGGACTATTCCCACTGAAAGTTTTTTTGGTTCTGACAAATTGGCATTTTCCAGTGACTCTGCCCCCACCTGGCTCTAATAACCAGTACCATCTGTTGAAAGCGCTAGTGGCCCCCATCACCCCAGCATCTGAGCATCTCACAGTCATCAGTGGATTTATTCTCTCAGCACATGCAGGAGGTAGGACGGGGCTATCACCGCCATTTGGCAGCTGACGCACAGAGAGGTTAAAAGATTTGTCTGTGGCCAAGCAGGGAATTGAGCCTGGGTTTCCCAAAGCCAGACTAGCGCCCTAACCACTGGACCATCATCCTCTCTTACAAGAGGAAGATGTGACACAGATCAGCCCCCATTGTGGCTGGCTCTGTACAAACACAGTAAGAGACAGTCCCTGCCCCAAAGAGTTTATAATCTTAGGCCATGATTCTAAACCACCTTTCTGCTCCTCTGGTGCTTGGCCTGACCTATGCCCTGGCATAATTAGGGCCCCTTGTGCCACCCTGCTGGCAGAGGATTGCTGGAGCACAGCAAATTCTGGCTCCACTCTCTCCCACTGCACCCGGGAATGCCCCCTTTACTAGGGATCGGGCATTGTGGCAAGAGCTCTATTCTAGCTCTGCGCCACTCAGGGATTCCTGCCAAATCGATTGCCCGGTTTTCACTCTCTTTTAGGCTGGAGAACGCTACCCGGCTGCACAGAGAGGCCACAAGCGTCCAGAACTGAAGTCCTGACTGCAGGGGATGAATTTCTAGGGAAATAACCCAAAATGTGCTGGAGATAGTCAGGATTAAAATGTAGTTATCCGGAGCAGCTTCAGTGGCAAAAAGGGGCCCAAGTTGGGTGTCTGGATCTGGCCCAAGGTTTGGATAAACTGACCCCTGGGTCGCCATTTAACGAAGGACACGTCAGAAAATATTTGCAGGCTGTGCTGAGTCCAGTTGTTCTTTGTGAACAGACGGGAATCTAGCAAACTCTCCCTCGCTTCTTGGTCTACTGGTTTGTAGCTTTCAGGCAGCATCAGACCAAAAGCTAATTCTCTGCAGTTCCCCGTTGTTCAGCTCTGTTAATTGTACTGCACACTGGGAATGCTCTCTCTATTGATTTTTAGCTATATTAACTTTCCCTCCCTCCCTCCCCATTGACTGGGCACCTGGCTTTCTGAACAGCATTTAGGTATTGATAGTGACAATGTGGCTGCCACTGCCTTTGCTTTTCAGTTACTATCAAAGTCAATACAACTCACTCGCCTTCTCCACCTCAGGATCTTCTCCTTCTCTGAGAAAGAGGCAAACAGCTCTCAGATTGAACACTTGGCATATCTGCAGCTGGCTTGAGAAGGGGAACCCAAGACCCAGATTAGCCACCACTGATTGGCCCTCCATGTCACTAATATTTCCATCAGCAAATGCAACCCCTTATTACTAACAATCGCTCCGGTTGGCACCTGTCCTCAGTCACACCCCAAAGTTCTCCAACCACTTATGGCTCTGCTCCTAGTAGTAGCTCCCCCCTGCATTGTTTCTGGTTGGCTGGTTTTCATTCTGGATTCTGTGAGAGGCCAAAATGTCAGGCACTGGAGTTCTGGTAGCCGGGGGGGGAATAGCTGACTGGAGCAGAATGTGCCTGGAGGTAACCGCATTTTGATACTGAGTGGGACTTTGTCTCTAACCTTGGGCTGTGTAGTGGACCCTCCATGTCAGACTCAGAGGGAGGCCATTCTGACATGCTGCATCAGGCAACAAATAACAGTGAATTAGCAGGCTCTAGCCCGAGCCACCTGGCTAGGGCAGACAGTAATCCCAGTCTAGGGGCTTGCAGTCTTCTGGCTGGGGCAAGCCACAAACAAGGCACAGGCCTTTTGGCCTAGGGGGAGTAGGCAGCCACCCCAGGGTTGGGGTCGGTAGCAGGGAGGTCGGGGGACCTGGGCCCACCCTACTCCACTGTGTCCCAGCCCAAGGCCCTAACAGTGGAGGGGATCCTCCTGAAACACGCTGACTTGTACTAGGACAGCACAGCCTGACTGAGGTCTGATTCCCCTGGGCTACTCCCTCCCCTAGTCCATTGGAGTGGCTCCATAGCCTGCGGATTCTCTGTCTCCTTGGGGTAAGTGGTGGACGGCAGTCCCAGCAACTCTCCCCTACTCTCTAGGGGCAGGGTGCTGCATGGCTTGGGGCCTGGTCTGAAGTTCTGCCGCAGGCTAAAGATGTCTGCCTCCTTCACTGAATCTGGCCCAACTGAGCAGAAGGACCTGCTTCTTATACTTCTCTCCCCTCTGCTTCCAGCACAGGGGGTGGGGCTGGCTTGGCTCCACCCACCATGAAGGGGTGGGGTTGGCTTGGTTCCGCCCACCATGAAGAGTGCAGTTGGACCCTCCATGTCAGGTTCAGAGGGGGGCCACTTTCCTCACTATAAGCTCCTGTAAACTGGGTGGGATGAATGCAGGGCAAAGAGAATGGCAGACTTGGGATCTCAAACACTTTTAAAACCTTGCAAACAGGCTATAGATATGTATGTGTTGCTTTACCCACCACTGAAATGCAGCCACGTCTGAGGTGAAACATGGTCTCTGTATGAGTGCAGGAGTGCCCCCGGTTGCACCCTGTCACCTGCATTGCAGCCTTGTCTCTCCAGCATGAATCCTGAATTCCCTTTCAATCAATATTTCTCTTGCTGGCCATGTCCTGGTTCCTGTAGGTCTGATGCAGAAGGCAGAACTGGGCAAAGCGCTGGCAGCACGCAGGGACTACAAAGATACACAGAGCAGGGTTCGGTGCTGGCACAGCTTGCTACAAGCATTTTCCAGATTGCCAAGGGGCACAGAGGGTGGGTGTTGCTGGGTTGTCCTATCTGCAGCAGGGAGATTGATGCTGGCCCATCAGAAAGCTCTTGCTGCTCCTGGCAGCGTTTGAGTTCATTGGGAGTCTGACAAGAACATGATAGGATTTTGCTGTGGCCATTTCTTCTCTGTCTATAATTATTATTATTGGATTTGTTTAACCCTCCGACATGAGGGGGTTTGAACTGCGCCGGATCCAGTTCTCCAGCCTCCTGGTATTTTTCTCTGAGCCTCTATCGCTTTTGGCACCGGCTCTAAACCCTTTATCAGCAGTGGCCAGTCCAAGTATGGTTCTCCGCTCTGCTGCACACTGAGGGGCTGGCTGCATTGTCAGTTTATATTCTGATTAGATTGACACTTCCCTTCTGCAGATAATGCAAAGAAGAGAAGCGAGAGTGGAGGAATCCTAATTTGCCCAGAGCCAAGGGCTTTGCATGTTGCCTCTTTGAAAACAGAGGTGTAAAGGAGGCACAGGCCGGGTTGTCTTGGAATATGGAGGCTCCTACAGGTTGATGTTGAACAAAAGGTTAATGGCTGCAGTGACTCACTGTAATGAACTCTCGTCCTGTAAGGAATCACAACCCTGTGCCTGTATCCTGCTTTCAGCTACTGCTAGGCTGTGCACCCAAGAGGCTGCTAGTAGGAAAGTGCTCTCTCTGCGGGTGATGCCAGGAGTAGGGAATCAGGCAGGCTGAGAGTTTCTTGTCTAGCGGAGCACCCCAGAGAGAATGGCCATGTCGGGTCAGACCAATGGTTCATCTAGCTCAGGATCCCGTCTTCCGACAATGGCCAGTGCCAGGCGCTTCAGAGGGCGTAAACAGAGCAAGGTGATTATCAAATGATCCATCCTCTGTTATCCAGTCGCAGCATCTAGCAGGCAGACTCTCAGAGCACTGGGTTGCGTCCATGATCATCTTGGCTAATAGCCATTGATGGACCTATCCTGCATGGGCGTATCTAATTCTTTTTTGCACCTGGTTATACATTTGCCCTTCACAACATCCTCTGGCAATGTGTTCCACTGGTGACTGTGCGTTGTGTGAAAAAGTACTTCTATATGTTTGTTTTAAATCTACTGCCTGTTAAGAATCAGGGGTCACCCAGTGACATTGTGATACAAGATGGGGTAAATAACACTTCCGTATTAACTTTCTCCATACCAGTCATGATTTTATAGACCTCTATCATATCCCCTCTTAGGCGTGTCTTTTCCAAGCTAAACAGTCCCAGTCTTCTGAATCTCTCCTCATATGGAAGCTGTTCCAGACCCTTAATCATTTTTGTTGTCCTTCTCCTTACCTTTCACAGTTCTAATATATCTTTTTTGAGATGGGGTGACCAGAGCTGCACTTCGTATTCAAGGTGTGGGCATACCATGGATTTATATAGTGGTTTATGATATTTACTCTCTTATTATCTATCTCTTTCCTAATGGTTCCTTACAATGTTCGCTTTTTTGCCTGCCGCTGCACTTTGAGTGGCTGTTTTCAGAGAACTAGTCACAAAGACTCCACAGTCTTTTCCTTGAATGGTAATAGCTAGTTTAGACCTCATTATTTTTGTGTGTGTAGTTGGGATTATGTTTCCCAATGTGCATCATTTTGCATTTATCAACATTCAATTTCATCTGCCATTTTGTTGCCCAGTCACCCAATTTTGTGAGATCCCTTTGTAACTCTGCACAGTCTGCTTTGGACTTAACTCTTTGGAGTAATTTTTGTATCATCTGCAAATTTTGCCACCTCACTGTTTACCCCTTTTTCCAGATCATTTATGAATATGTTGAATAGGACTGGCCCCAGTACAGATCCCTGGGAGACACCACTATTTCTCTCTCTCCATCCTGAAAACCGACCATTTATTCCTACCCTCTGTTTCCTGTCTTTTAACCAGTTACTGATCCATCAGAGGATCTTCCCTTGTATCTCATGACTGCTTAGTTTGCTTAAGAGAATAATGCAATGAGTTTCCTTGGTTATCTGGTTCCTAGGGGTGAACTAAGTTCTTAGTCTATATGAAGCTCATTGTGGTATTACACATGCATGGATAATATCAGGCATAAAGCAGCGTGGGCCAGATCCTGAGGTGGTGTAAATCAGTGTAGCTCTACTGAAGTCAAAGAACCAGCTGTGTATGTGTTTGTGAAGCATGAGGCCTCCCCATTCCCCTGCCCCATGTCCTGCATCAGGAATGAGCAGAGCTGGGATCAGGCTATCTCGTGGCCAAGCTGCCCAGGCAATGTGTGATCCCGGGACCTTGTCTGATCAGAGTTAGAGGGGAATCGGCTACAGTACCCAGGGTTGCATTCCCAGGAGCGAGCCAGTAGGCACCAGGGGCGGCTCTAGACATTTCACCACCCCAAGCACGGCGTCATGCTGCACGGGGTGCTCTGCTGGTCACTGGTCCCACGGCTCCGGTGGACCTCCCGCAGGCGTCCCTGCGGAGGGTCCGCTGGTCCCGCAGCTCCACCGAAGCCGTGGGACCAGCGGACCCTCCACAGAAGGAAGCCTGCCTTCCACCCTCCCAGCAACTGGCAGAGCACCCCCCACGGCATGCCTCCCCAAACACTCACTTTGCATGCTGGGGCCTGGAGCCGCCCTTGGTGGGCACTTTGCAGCGTCACAGCTGCCATTCTACATGGCCAGTGAAACAAGCTGCAGAGGAGCAGTGGGACACAAGGAAGCAGCAGCTTGAAGTCTCCTGTCTGCCGCTCATCTTGGCTCAGCAGCTGCCTCCTGTTTTTCAAGCTTGCGTCTCCCTTGGAGCGAGAACGCAGGGAGGAATGGAGGCTGTGACTGAGATTCAGTCAGTAGTGAGTGACCTCTGGAAAGGCTAATCACAGCTGGGAAACAGGTGGGCTAAAGTTCTTGTCAAGAGCCAGCAGGACCAGTGGGAACACCCAGTAAGAGAAGATGTCCAGGGTAGGAAATCCTCTGTACACAGTGACTTCCTCCATCCTAGCTCCAGGGAGCAGTGCGCGTGGCAACAGCCTGGCACACGGCAGCGTTGGCAAGAAACTGGATGTGTTTCCCTGGCTCCAGCCATGTGACTGGGGTAGCTGCCAATGGTCAATAATCCTGCATCACATGGCCTGGGCCAGAGGGCAGCGATGCCTTGATACCGAGTGGAGATTAGCCAAACTCATGTTTGATGTGGGCAAAACTCGATCTGTAGTCCCCTGAGAGGTGAGGTGCCTGCAGCTAGACTCTGGGCATGAAACCCCGTGGCTCGAGCCCTTTTTGCCAGGGCAGAGCTAGAAAGGAACAAGTCACACAGAGGGAGGGGTCCCGCCAGCTTGGTCAACCAGTGTCTGCGGAATCCAAGCTCTGGAATATCGAATTTTTGCCCCTAGTGATTCTCTTTCTACAAGGCAGCTCTCTAAACTGTTGCATCCGTTGCTGGGTAAAGTCAAAGATGCCTTGAGCCAATGGCTCATGGGGCTGATGCAGTTAAGGCATGCCAGCTTCATAGCCAATGGCACACAAGGGAGTGGTGCGGTCAGCATCATGTCCGACCACCTTTAATTGCCCTAACCCAATAGGCCCATTTTGCAGACTTCTCTCCCTCCCCTTCTCCCCTGGCCGCCATGGTCTGGTGGCTGGAATTACTGGGCCAAAACAATCTCTGATGTAATTCAATCAACCTCTGTGGTACAGGGATGAATGGTGTCTGCATTACGGGGGGTTGGGAAGTGGGGAAATCTGCCCCGGGCCCCACAGGGGCCTCACAAGCTGCTCTGGGTTTTCGGTGGCACTTCAGCAGCGGGCCCTCACTCACTCCGGGCCTTCGGCGGTGGGTCCTTCAGCGCAGCGGAAGACTCAGAGCGAGTGCAGGACCCACGGCTGCCGATGCCTTGGAGCGCTACCCGGTGAGTACAAGCGCTGCAAGCGGTGGGGGGAAAGGAAAAAACTGCCATCGGCAGCACTTAGGCTGCTCTACCGCTTCATTCTTCAGTTGCATTTGGCAGCGGGTCCTTCCCTCCGAGAGGGACCCGCCATGAATTGCCGCCGAAGACCCAGCCCTGCCCCAGGTCTCCTGAACCCTCTGGGCGGCCCTGCTGCATTATGCGTGTATTACTGCAGCTGGGGCTTTTGTGGTGTGTGGACAGCAGAGCTGACACTCTCCTGGGCCGTGAGCAGGACTGGATTAAGGCATAGGTAACCTAGGTGCATGCCTGGGGTCGGGGCAGGGGACAACCTGAGTTCTGCTGTGAGCCTGTGTGCCAGGTTGCAGTGCCACTCACTCAGATTTGGCCTTGCCATCCTCTGTCATGACAGAGAGCTGGGGGGGGGCAAACGTGAGTGGGCGGTGGGCCGGCCGGTGTTGCTGCTTCTTGCCACTGCTATGGGGCCAGCTCCCTAAACCAGCCCAGCTGGAGCTTCGCTGCTGTCACCTAGGCACTGGATTGGAGCTGTGGGGAGTACCAATATGGGGGAACAAGCTAGAAGAGGATCCCTTGGGAAAGTGGTCAAGAGAGGGTTAATAGGACAGTGTTCATGGAGCAGAAGCCAGTCACGGACTGACCTGGATAGGAGAGGGTTAACTAAGCAACATCTGTGCATGTTTGCCTAGGGCTCAGAGATGGATCAACCTGGCTTTGGATGTGAGAAGTTTCTCTCAACTGGAAACTGCTCATATATACAAGACTGGGTGCTAGACCTGGGGTTAAGATTTGCTGAATCCAGACTGGTTATGGACAAGAACTGTTTGGGATCACCACAAATATCCAGCCATAACATGGAGGCAGGCACGGGAAGATACTTTTCCAGATGCATCCAGGTTTGTGTGTGAATCGGGGCACATGAAGTCCCACCAGCTGACTTCTGAGGGATGTCTCCATCTTGACTAGGGAAGGTGAGTGGGTCAGGCAGGTGGAGGAGCAGTTACCTGAGAAGAATGAGGCGGCCAGATGAGCAAAAGGGGAATGGTTAGAGGAAGAGAGAATTGATGGGACACTGGGTCTTGTATGTGACTGGCTGAATACAGGTGTGCTGGGTTTTGCATGTCACCCTGGTCTCTGGGCTGGCGTGCCTCACCTCTGGGTCATGCTAAGGAGTCTCATATGTGACTTCACAGGCAGATCTATTGGCTGGTGTGTCTAATTCCTGGGTCAAGTCACCGATGGGGCCCCACCTCCAGTTACATCCACTCGATAGGGTTCACCCCTCTGTTAAGAAATGCATTGGCGCAAGTAGCAGTATTATGGCTCGTTGTTGTTTCCAGCCTGGGTATCTGCTTTCGTGGCAGATAACCAATTTGCAATGAAACAACTTCTTTTTGGAGAATGTCTACTGCAGGGTTTCTTGCACCTTCCTCTAGTGCAGTTGGTACTGGCTGCTGTCAGAGACTGGGCATGGGGCTACATGGTCCCCTGGTTTAGTCCAGCCTGGCCATCCTATGTTCTTAGAAAAAGATCACACCAAATCAAGTGACAGACCAGAAAGCTAGTGTGGGGATCTGTACCTTTAAGAGGTCATGAGCCACTTGGATCCAGTCCTTTTGTTAGATGGCTCATGTTATGCTAGGATGTTGAGTTAGAACACCACCACTAGTTCACTAATAACTCTGGCCCTACCAAGCAGCCGGCTGCTCCTAATTAAGCAGGTCACCATAGAGATCAGCTCAGATCCTCGGTACTTTGGGTTTAACCAGCTTCTCCATGTCTAGATGTCAGAAGAAGTCTTTATTTCTACAGGCAGACTGGGAATTGTGTGAAGGGAAGGGGTTCCTGTGAAGTCAGCCATTAATGAATGGGATGCATGGTCCGGAGCACTTCGGAGATTAAACGGAGAGCTTAAGGCTAATTCTCTCCTGCTGTTTGATTTCTCCTGGGGACTGTGTTGCAATGAAACCAAATTCTGGGGGTTGGGGGCTGTGTTCCAGAGGGGGATGCTACAGGGACATGTTCTGTGGTGTTGCAGCCGTAAGGGAACACAGAGGACCTGGAGGTCCCCATGGGAATGTTTGTACATCTCCTAGACTAGCTGAATATTAGGGGTGCGTGTGGTAGTGAGAGTTTGTATTTGTGTTTGCCTCTTTCAGAGGCTTCTTACTAGTGGAGCCAGGGAAGAGGGTGTAATAGCATGAGATCTTCTTTTCATATGTTGCTTAAGTCTGTGGATGGATGCGGGAAGACTAGATCTTGTACTCCCTTGGTCCCATCAAGAGCTCCATAAGGCCAAGGAGAGACCTACACAGAAATGCCCAAACAGTCTGCTTTCTTAGGGTGCCAGTGGAAGCCAGAGTTAGATGCTCAGCCTGTATCTTCATTCACACCCCCACCTTGAGGTCTTCTCCTTTGCACAGGCCCCATCACAAGGGACACGCACGTGAGTTATGGTGAGTAGTGGAGTATCCGAGGGGTAGCTGTGTTAGTCCGGATCTGTAAAAATGTCAAAGAGTCCTGTGAGACCTTATAGACTAACCGACGTATTGGAGCGTGAGCTTTCGTGGGTGAATACACATTTTGTCGGATGCATGTAGTGGGTGGGCATGCTCAGAGAGGTGGGACTTCAGCTTCTGCTTCAAACCACAATATTTAGGAAAGCTTCTAAGGTAAGAAGAACTCAACCTCTTCTTCTGCTCGTGTGTTTTGAGAGAGGATCCAACATCAGATTGTTCTTAGGTCACTTTCTGATGCAGCCAGGTCTCTCCTCGTCCCCAGACTCTGGGGATGAGGTCCTTGATTGAATTCTCCTTGCCTGTCTGCTTTCTCAAGTAGTCAGCCCTCTTTTCTTACCCATGCTGTGGAGATGGGGTCCTGGACCTGCCAGCCATGGAGCCAGGATGGGATCCCAGACCATAGACTTTCCCCGTGCAGTCAGCTATCTTTTCCTGTTAGCCAGCCTCTTCCCCTCGTAGCCATTCCTCTCTTCTAACTTAGGTAGCAGTCGGAATATCCCAGACTGGGCTTCTCTGGGTTGGCTGCTTTCCAAGCAGCTGGCACTCCCCATGACTGATCAGAGAGGCTCAAGGATAATTGTGCAGTAGTGAAGATGCACAGGCATGGCAAGCAATCAGCAGTAATTGTGCGTGAAGCTAACTGTCCAAGCGAGTTGTCTGCTGATCAGGTAAATGTCTGCCCCGGGGCTAGTCCTGGAATCTTCACTCTTTGGCAGAGGCGTTTAACGAGATCATAATGGAAAATAATAGTCCTTGGCCGTTCCAGGTCCTGCCTGTTATCTTTCATGACCTGCTTCAATCTGTCTTAAACCATTCACAGGATGTTAATGGATTTTTCTCCCGACTCCAAAGGGCTGTAGAGGCCGAAGCTAGTTACTGCCTCCCGAGACATCTGCTCACATGTCCGGGTTCGGTATGTCTGGGCTGGTGGTTCCAGTGAGAGTGATTTCCAGTCAAACTGGATATTTTTCTCTAAACAAAAACATGGAAAGCAAAGATTATTTCCGTTCCATACTGCTGTCAGTGTGGAAAGCCGAACTAATAGAAAAATCCGAATTATTTTTTCTATGGGAAATCTCTAATGTTTTTCTAAATGTCTTGCAAAAATAGTGGTTCAGTTTTTTAAAATCTAAACATTGATACCTGAATTTTTTGGGGGAAGCTGGGGGTTAAAAACCATTTTTGGTTTTTAAAAAAATCAGTTTTCAGTATCAGATATTTTGTTTCTGAAAACAGAACATTTTGTCCTCCAGAAACTTGGGGTGTCTGTTGAATTCTGGAAAACTTTGACTGAAATGAAAAAATTATTTTGGCTGAGAATACTTTTGGGGTTGGTTGGTTTTTGTTTTATTTTCTCATCAAAACTATTTTTAAACCATATGTCACCCAACTCTGTTGGAGTGGTGAACTGTAGACTTGAAAGGCCCTGCATCCTGTTATCTGCCCCCCTGAGTTAGCCAGCACTCCTCCTGTCTCTCACCTCTAAACCAACAGGCAATCCATGAATCTCAAAGTAAGAGGAAGTTTGGATATGCCTCCATGTGCTCTGGTTCTTACCCAGTTTCCTCACCTGACCCCTTGCTCTTTGGAATGCAGTTCACGGTCTCCTCCCCATCTCTGCAAGCTGCCTGACTCCTCTTCAATTAATATACCTGTCCTGGATTAAGTTCACACAGGCATAGGTGCTCCCTCCCATCAATCTGTGAAGATCTATTGGGGATCTTGCAAGGCTGGGGATCTCTCCACTGGGATTCAGGTTATCTGTTGCAAAGTTCCCTGCTGTAATGGGGGTGAGGGGAATCCAGAGTCCATAGTATAGTCTTGATGGGGTGGTTTTGGAAGGTAGGCGGGAACTGGATTGGGGCGCCCGAGAGCCTAGCCCTGGAACAGAAGAGGTTACTGTAAAATGATCTAATCTATCACCATGGGACCTTAGCGCCATCGGACGGGATTAGGGTGCTTTGGCTGAGTTGTTCGGGGAGCCCAGGAGTAAGAGAGCAGAGGGTGCCAATGGTCGGGATGGTGACATGTGGAGAAGGCACTATGTTAACATGGAATTGTGTGACAGGAGACGTCATAAGATTTTGTAGTGGGACATGGTGTGGGATGAAGACCAGGAAGATTGTTTGCTGGTGAACGTAGAGCATTACAGAAACTTGGACTCTTGGATGGAACGTCCACCCAGACGGCCCATTTGGATATTCGGTGTGAGGGGAGGGATTGAATTTAAAAGGATGGTTGGTCGACTCCTGAGGAGAGAAGGAGCAGGATCGCAGAGGGGGTCTGGGACCGGGACAGGCAGGAAGCGCTGCCTGGGTGCGAGAGGATCAGGCTTTCCCTGGCAGAGTAAGAAGTAGAAGGGTTACGAAATGCCATTGCTAGGTTTACTTTGGTGAACTAGTGGAGCGCACAGAGAAACTCTTGTTACCTCACTCTAAGTGAGACTGGCTTGTATTTTACCCACAATCCCTTTCATTTGCATTGAACGAGCGTTTCTGCGGAGTGGACGCTTAAGTGTTGATGCAGAGGGAGGGTTGACGGTGTGTGTGAGGGGGGGCAGGACCCGACAGAGCAATGTTTGCTTAAGTGTGCGTTTGAGAGGGACTGGGCAGAGGTTACAGAAGCTCTGCAGCTGTAATTGGGAATCATTTCTCTTCTTCCTTCTCTACCGCTGGGAAGCCAAGGGAAGCAGCAGGGAGAGCACGTCTTCCCCTTCAACCTCCCGCACGCCATTATGGTCTCCCTGGCGTGTGAGAGTAGCCGGGCTGCTTCAGTAGCTTCTTCCTAATGGCCGCAGCCATAATTAATGGCTTGCCTGGGCCTCCACTCCTCTTGCTTAAGCATTCTCGCTAGGGCTGTGGCAGGGAAATCAAACGTTCTGGCTCTGACATGTGTGGCTCTGCTGGGAGCTCATTTAGGCTGTGCGTCCTCATTGCAAGCTCGTCTTCCTAAATGTTAACTGCTAGGACTTCCCAGCGGCCTTAAGAAGGCTCTGTTTGCAGTTCTCCCACTGGAGGCCATGATGAAGGGGTCCCATTTAGGCTACAAACTGCTCCAATTAGGCGATTGCTTCTTCTCTGTTTTATATTTCCTGGCAAGGAAGCACAGCGCTGGCTCCACTGGGAACAACAGGCCTTGCCTTCATGTGCAGTGCATCTTTCAACCCTAATAGGGGATTTGGTGTTCGCTTGACAGGGGACTTTCCTCTCCCAGGCTATCTAGCCCCAGAACGGGCAGCTGCCATGTGGGCTGCCCCATAGGCCTCAGTGCTGACCGGGAGGAATCTGCACTGGGCTGAGAAGGGCATTGAGGTGCCATAGTCCATTCAGAACTTGTCTGAGACTGAGACAACAAACGGGCCAGTTGTGACCCTGCCTCATGGATGCCTCCTCACTGGGACCCAGCTTGGTGCATGATCAGATAGTAACAGCCCATCACTTCAGAGCAGGAGCTGTCTTTGGACCTACAACCTCAGCTCTCTCCCCCATGACCCTTCCCCTGAGTCACCCAGTCCTCTTGCCTGGTGTGTTCTCTGCCCCCCCACCCCATTCCATCACCTTGGTGCTTCAGGCATATATTTAAAACTGGCTCCTGCCAACCCAGAATGGGGAGGAGAATGGACAGGTAAGGAAGGGATTTAAGTGGAAACCTTTTGCAATGGTGGAAAGAGATGACAAGATGATTTGTCTAAGCACTCGAAATGAGATCGAATTGTAAAGCTGCAGAGATTAAAAGGAAGCTTTTGCAGAGTTGTCCCTGGAAAGCTCCGACGGGCTAAGCTGCAGAGAGGCTATACATTTGCCCCCTGCTGGGTTTGAGCCTGGGTGGGAGGTTCTAACGCAGGGTGGGCCCCAGACTGCACCCCTCAGCCATGCTGCTGATGGCAAGAGTTTAACTCACAGCAGGACTCTGGTCAGGGAAACTGTTGATGGGAGGTTAGGCTGTGGGGAGAAACATGTCCTGCCCCATGTCGATGACCGCAGGACCTGAGAGTGAGGTTCAGCTGTATGGGGGAAGGACAGTATTTCTGGAGCATGCAATGGGATTCCACATCTGCCCTGTTGCTAAAGCCATTTTTGAGTCATGCAAAAGAAGAGAAAAAGACAACATTCTCTGGAGCTGTTTCTTTCTGAGTTTCCTGTGAACTAAAAATGACCATATTGATTTTATTTGGCGGGGAAGAAAATTCTCCTTTGGTCTGAGCCCTCAAATGGCAAACTCCAGCCAGGGGTGGATTTTTTTTTTTAATAGCATTTCTGATATGTGTTTATGATGCCACCGCTGACACATTCTAAACTATCTCATGTCTATAAGTCCTCGAAAAACTCCCGGCGGGATTGAAATAGTGTTTGGTGAATGCTCTCTCTTCGTTGCTGCTAGTGAATCAAAAGCCATCAATGGCTTAAGCAAAGGCCAGAGCATAAAGAGGGGAACTTATGCAGGAGTCTGGGCATATTTCATTGCTGTGCTTATTCATTCCGAGCCCTTCTCCCTTCAAACGTGGTGCAGATTTTAATTAAATAGTCATTCACAAGGCTGTTGTTCTGGCTTGGAAGCCTTCCAAATGGCTCTGTTTGTTCCAAAACTATCACGAGGGGACATGTTCCCCTCCCCCCACCAATTCCGTCCCCCACCCATCGTCTGCCAAGGTTCATCTTCTACAAATACTGCTAATTATGTTTGGCCGGCTGCAAGCCGGCTCCCCGATAGCATCTTTCATTAACGCTGACCTCTCCACACATGCAAGGAGCTGCCTGACGTTTCCAGAGCATTTCCGGGCTCGCTCTGGCCTGTAACATTTAACCTGCCGTGACTGGCAGCACCTTAGTCAGGCCTGCACTAGCTTTGACCCCTGTGCCCACTCACTAAAAATAACAGTGAAGTGATGATAGCCTGGGGGGTGTCATGGGAGAGGTACTTACCAGAGTGGCTACTCTGTACCACCACAGCGACGCTGCTGTTTTTAGTGAGCTAGCTTGGGTTTGCCAGCGCATGCTGTCCTGATTGCTGTGTAGACAAACGCCGTAGCAGTAAGGCCAGAGGAATCCATCGGAAAACCTTTTCTAATGGCATTCCCAGCTCTGTTTTGCAGACTCAGATACCTTCTATACGCTACTGAATGTGTGGAGCCTTATGGAAATAAATAACGATGCCAAATCTCATGATGTTTATCGTGGGTCTTGTGATATTTGGGGGGCTCCTTGCACCCCCACCTCCTGGAGTCACGTGATATGTGAGAACCTCAGCTTTCAATTTTTTAAAAAAGTAAGCTCCTAATCCTCATGACTGCAGGGTAAAAATATGATTCAAGTGCACCCTAAAGATTTAAAAAACAAACTACATAAAAAGAACTCAACATGTATTAAATCTCATGGTTTTTAAGACAATCGTTTGATCGGGGGTGGGGGACTGACTCCTGGCTTTTGGAAAGCCTGGGGTTGAGAGGCCTATGGAACTAAGCCCAAATGTTGAAGTTTGTGCTCATGTCTAGTTCTAATCCACTTCCATTTAGCTAAGGCTGAAAAATTATTCCCAGGGCTTTCTGTCCCTTGGACCATCATATACGTTCACTTTCCCCTTTCCATGAGCACATGTAGCTCCCATCGTTATTGTTAATGGAAGTTGCACAAAGGTTAAAAGGAGAATCTATCCTATAGTTGCCTTTTAAAGGAAGCTAGATTCTGAAGCCATTCCAGGATTTGTATTTCTTTCACTGAAGGGCTTTTCAGTCTCTCTCCCAAGTGCCTCTTACAGTGGCACTATGTTTACAAAAAACATAATTTTATCCATATCCACAAATCTGAAATGGAGTGTCATACTTAACCAAGTGGCAGAGGCTCATGAGCCACTTGTGGATGCTGGGGAATGGAGGAGTGCTTGGGGGTTCTTTTGCAGCAAGGCACTGATTGAGGTTTACCTATTACCAGAAATTTGGTTCCCAGATGTACCAGAAAAAGTGAATACTAATCTAAAGCTGTAGGATTTGCAATATCCATCTGCAAATCCTGTAATAACAGGCTTTTCTCAAGACATTTCTGCATCTTGTAATGGTCATCACCTGGAAGATCAAAGGCATGTGAACATGCAAAATAATGAGGACGTTACCTTAACCTGCAATGGATTAATCCACGCAAATGATGGGAGAAGGCTTAAGGCATCATTAAACAAGGGGGTGACATCAGGCAGTCATGAGAGGAAAAAGGATAGGCAAAAGATTTCCCAGAAAATGTTTCCATGATTGAGTCTGACAAAGCCTGGTACTGTGTTAGGGCTCAGTGGATGGTCTCTAGGGTGATCAGATGTCCCAATTTTATAGGGACAGTCCTGATTGTTGGGTCTTTTTCTTATATAGGCTCCTATTTACCCCCCGACCTGTGTCCCCATTTTCACATTTGCTGTCTGGTCACCCTAATGGTCTCCCTTCTTCCTGAGCAATTGGCGTAAACCACAAGGGATGAAGGCAAGTGTTGTTTCTTCCTGTTCTTATGTAATGGCATGCTAAATTGTATTAGCATGCTAAAATGTTCAGCCATTAGGTGGCACTGTGTATAAAATACCTTATTTAAGCTGACTTCAGATATGCCTGGGAAAGCATCTTATGATGAGTGCACCCGGTATGTATAAGCAAGCTCTGTAGACAGTCCATATCCAGTACAGAGGTACATGACCTTGTCTGAAGTAAACTAAGTACAAAAACAGAAGGAACAAACGAACAAAGGTTGCAGGAGGTCCTCAACATACCTCAGAGATCTTCCACTTTGACAAACCTTCAGAATGGACAGACTGGGAATGATATTTTTGCAAGATTTCACATTGCTACTAAGCTCCACTTAGAAACTGGAGATATACAGGTATCTTTTTAATGGAAGCTGTGGAGAAACAAGCAGGGCATATCTTTAAACCCTTTGACTTGACTGAAGATAGTCCCAAATGACTATGAAAGGATCCTGGCTATATTTGATGCATACTTTGTACCTCAGAGAAATGTGATTTATGAAAGAGCATGTTTTCACCAGTGATTTCAAGGACCAGGGAAAACCACTGAATGTTTTATAAGTGTGGTGCATACACTGCCTGAAAACTCATTTTTGCGAATGTAAAAAATGCAAATATCAGACAGGCTGGTTACCAGATAAAAACCTTCCTTGGCAGCTCAAATTAAAAAGAGACTTAACCCTACACACAGTTGTTCGAATAGCAAAACAATCTGAGCTGGTGAAACAGCAAAACCCAGAGCAGTGGTTTACAACCTTTTTTCTTTTGCAGACCTCTAAAAAATTTCAGATGGAGACGTGGAGCCCTCTGGAAATCTTAGACATAGTTGAGAACCACTGTTCTACACTAGGTTTCAAAGCAGCAGCCGTGTTAGTCTGTATCCACAAAAAGAACAGGAGTACTTGTGGCACCTTAGAGACTAACAAATTTATTTGAGCATAAGCTTTCATGGGCTACAGCCCACTTCATCAGATGCATAGAATGGAACATATAGTGAGGAGATTAATATATATATGAGAACATGAAAATGTGAGAGTTGTCCTACTAACTCTAAGAGGCTAATTAATTAAGAGAAAAAACTTCTATAGTGATAATCAAGATGGCCCATTACAGACAGTTTGACAAGAGGTGTGAGGATACTTAACATGGGGAAATAGATTCAATTTGTGTAATGGCTCAGCCATTCCCAGTCTCTATTCAAGCCTAAGCTGATAGACAACCTTTTGGAGACCCCTCAGACATAGTCTATGGTCCCCCAGGGATCTGGGGACCACAGGCTGAAAACCACTAACCTAGAGCAACTTGACAAACTTGAAAAACCTGAAATTAGCTTAGAAACGGCAAACAGACACTTGAGTGTTAAAAGTTGTTGTCATAAAAGTCCTGAGGCCAGAAGAGAACTCCCACACTAAAGCTTTTGTTTACATTGGCACTTCGGCTGCAGAACTTTTGTCCTTCAGGGGTGTTAAGAAAACACACCCCCGTAGGACAAAAGTTTTACTGACGAAAAGCGCTGGCGTGAACAGCGATTTGTCGGCAGGAGCGCTCTCCTGCCAACAAAGCCGCTGCTGCTTGGAATGGGTGGGGGATGGAAGTTTTTTGTCGGCAGGAGGGCTCTCCTGTCCGGTCAGGGACACTTAACAGACTGATATGTACTGAACTTGAGACAATGTGCTATTGTAAATGATAGGAACCTAGAACTTAAGGCAGAGATGCAATGGAATGCTGACATTGTATTGTACTGTTCCGTCACTAGGTGGCACGGAGTGGCAAAATACCTTATTTATACTAACTTCAGGCATACCTGGCAGAACACAAAAGGATCCTATGACGAGTGTATCTGGTGGATATAAGCAAACTCTGTAGCCAGCCCAGATCTGCACGTGATTAAGGGTGGGCAGACGTGACACTTTTACGCTCAGATGTTCAAAGGAGCTCAGCTCCCAGCAACTTCCATTGAGAACAATGGAGAATTCCAGCATGCACTCAGCCATTGACGCCTGTTAGTAGCAGCCACGGGCAGCCGGAAGAATCAATCTCTCATTGATTCTAACCTCAAAAAATGTTTGGATTGAGTTCTGGGCAAAGTTACGGAGCAGTCTCTATTTTCTCTGAGCGGCTTTTACTGAGCCTTCAGTATTGCCAATGTGACCCCGGGACCTGATTTTATGGCTGTCTTGGCCACGGGCACTGACTTCCCAATGTGCTGTGGGGTACTCAACCCCTGGCTTTGCCCCAGGCCCTGCCCACTTCCCCCAAGACCCCACCTCCACCAGCCTCTTCCCACCCCCACTCTACCACCGCCTCACCTCTTCCTGACCGTTCTGTCCCTCCCTCGAGCACACCACATCCTAGCTCCTCCCCCTCGGAACCTCCTGCATGCTGCAAAACAGCTGATTGCAGTGGGTGGCAGGTGTGGGGAGGAAGGGGGAGGTGCTGATTGGCGGGCCCCGCTGGTGGGCAGGAGGTGCTGGGGGGGAGGTTTTTATAGGGGGGCTGTCAGTGGGTGCTGAGCACCCACCATTTCCCCCTCTTCCCTCCGTGGATACTCCAGTCCCAGAGCACCCACGGAGTCAGCACCTATGGTCTTGGTCAACTGTGTGTATCTCTAAGTGCACAGTGGGGACTTGCTAAAAATCCTGTTTGATGGCTAGAGGCAGGAGCAAGCAGAAGTGATCTCCCTCCACACTGGGCATCACCTTGAGACTGCCCAGCTGAAAAGAGCCGGCTGCAGCTTTGAAGGACAGGGCGGCTGAAGAATACAATTATGTGTGTTATTGAAGTGGAAATTTCTCTCAAATCACATAACGTTTTCCTTGCGCAGATAGGAGGGATTGATTTTCCTCTTGTAATCGACCTGACATTTTAATGTGATCTGCTCTCTCAGCCTGGCTGGGTTTATTGTGTTATTTCACTATTTATTGTTATTTAAACTTGTTTGGGGTGTTTTGTCACTCTGCGATGCACACGTTTGAATTTCATTAAGTTATTCAGCTATGGGCGTAGAACTGTATATTTGCAAGCTTCTGCACTTTGATACATGGTCTCCATGATTCTTTCTCTTCTGACCCTTTTCACATGCGTTGGTGAGATTGTTCTGCTAGTGGAATCTAAGCAGTGTGAGTGAAAAAACTATCAGTAACAAGACAACTTCCATGTTGCAAACCCCAATGAACTTCTGAGCACCGACAATATCGTCTCAGGAACCTGGGGCCTGATGTGCAAAGGCGCTGAGCACCAGCTGCTCCTGTTGATTTCAGTGAGAGTTGTGGATGCTCAGCACTCCTGAAGATCAGACTCTAGAATCCCACCCCGTTTGCTGCCTGTTACACCTTGTAACTGAGGTGCCCTCCGTGTGTCACCAGGGCTGCTGCATTGCCTGCCCAGGAGTCATGGCTTCCTCCTTCACGTCAGCTGATGTACCGCTAAAAGCTATCAGGTTATGGGTACCAGCTTTTCATCTCCTTTTCAGAAGGCTCCATGTGGCTGTTAGTGCAGGATGCACTGTGGTACCTGAGAATTATTTGCTTCCATATGATTTGTTTTCTGTGCCTCTCAATTTCCAGGCCTCTCCCTCTCTGCTGGAGGCAGCTGCTGTTTTGTGTTCGGTTCTGATCAGGGGTGAAAGTAACTTACAGGACTTACCGGTACTGCCGTAGTCCTGAGGGGTGTGTGGCCTCAACCAGAAAAAGCATGGCTTCTCAAGATTTAAAGGCCCTGGGGCACTGGCTATGGCTGGGAGCCCCAGGGCCTTTAAATCAACCTGGGGCTCCCAGCTGCAGAGGTGGCTGGAAGCCCCCAGGGCTCAGGGGCAAATTAAAGGGCCTGGGGCTCCGGCTGCTGTGGAGCTCCGGGCCCTTTAAATCCCCAGCACAGCTCCGGCATGGATTTAAAGGGCCCAGAGCTCCTGCGGCTGCAGAGAGCCCTAGCCTTGCCGGGCTGGGGCCGGGATTTAAAGGGCCTGGAGCTCCCGCTGCTGTGGGGAGCCCCGAACCCTTTAAATCCCGGCCCCAGCCCGGCTGCTGGAGCTGTGGGGGGAATTTAAAGGGCTCTGGGCTCCCCGCAGCCGCAGGAGCTCTGAGACCTTTAAATCTCCGCAGAGGAAGCTGGTGCCGTCTGGCACGGCGTACTGGCTCTTGCTGGTACCCCGTACCGGATCATACCGGCTTACTTTCACCTCTGGTTCTGACACAGCCTGTAGCAAGGGGGACACACACACAAAGACATTTAGATGACAAATG
Source organism: Chelonoidis abingdonii (assembly GCF_003597395.2). Classification (NCBI taxonomy): domain Eukaryota; kingdom Metazoa; phylum Chordata; order Testudines; family Testudinidae; genus Chelonoidis; species Chelonoidis abingdonii. The sequence continues at coordinate 15,946,993 of NC_133791.1, forward strand.
CACAGGTGCTTTTTGAGCAGGGCTAACTCAACATGGTTTCCTGACATCTGCCCAGCATCCTGCAGCATCCAGGTGCCTTCAGAATAGCCCATACTCAGACACAGAACGTCCCTCATGCTCCTGATCTTACAAATGTCACCTCAAGCTAAACAGAATGACTAATGATTGGGAGAGTGCATGGGTGGGAGGAGGGGAGATTTCCCATCATGTGCCTAGCGTCTAGTCAAAGCTATTAGTCCCACACACTCATACGAACTGGAGATGGGAACAATCCATTAGTCTCACATAGTCTGTACCGGGGGTGGCGACCCTGAGCCTGAGAAGGCACCAGAATTTACCAATGTACATTGCCAAAGAGCCACAGTAATACATCAGCAGCCCCCCTTGAGCTCCACCCCACTCCCAGTGCCTCTCACCTACTGGCAGCCCCACTGATCAGCACCTCCCCCTCCCTCCCCACACCTCCTGATCAGCTGTTTCGTGGTGTGCAGGAGGCTTGGGGCGGGGGAGGAGCAAGGGCATGGCAGGCTCAGGGGAGGGGGCGGGAAGGGGTGGAGTGGGGGCAGGGCCTGTGGCAGAGGTAGGGATTGAGCAATGAGCACCCCACGGCACATTGGAAAGTTGGCGCCTGTAGCTCCAGCCCCGGAGTCGGTGCCTAGACAAGGAGCCGCATATTAACTTCTGAAGAGCCGCATGTGGCTCCGGAGCCCTAGGTTGGCCACCTCTGGTCTATAAAATCCAATGAACTCTTGTTCTCTCTGCTATGGTCTCCAAAGCTGTTCTGTTGTTTTCAACTAAATCTATCTAAGGTACAACTCTGTCTCTCATTACCACAGCATCTAAGCACCCGCGATCATTCCTGTATGTATCCTCACATGACCACCCTGAGGTAGGGCAGGGCTATTAACCCCATTGTACAGTTTGGGGAACTGAGGCACAGAGAGGCTAAGTGACATGTCCAGGGTCACACAGGAAGTTTGTGGCAGAGCACGGACTTGAATCCAGGTCTCCATGTCCCAAGCTAGTGCCCAAGCCTCTGGCTTATCTCTTAGGAGATTCTTCTACCGCATAATAGATCTCCTGGTTAGGCTGGTTTTTGATTGGAATTTTCCATACTGGATCAGACCCCAAGAGAGAGGCTGCTACTAGATGCTTTTGAGGAATGTGCGTGAAATGCCAGTTTAGGCAGTTTTGGGATAACCTGCCCCTGGTGAAATCTCTGCCCAACCCCCAATAGCTGAATGTTGGCTTAAACCCGACATTTCATCCTAAACTGTTCTTTACTTGGTTTCATCTTATCACCCTTAGTTGTTTCCACTGCATTGTCAATAGTCGTCCTTCTTTGCATTTATACCCTGCAGACATATGGGCCTTGCTCTTCCTAATACTTCTACGTGTTCTTAACTTTACGCACGTGAGCAGCTCCTTTCAAATCAAGGGGGCTACTTGCATGTGTAAAACTAAGCACGTGTAAAAGTTGGCAGGATCAAGGCCCTGGAGGGCACTTCGCTATCCTCTTTTAGGGGCCAATCCAAAACCTACTGAAGTCAATGGAATCCTTCCCCCCACCACCCCCCCACTGATTTCAATGGCCTTTGGAACAGTTTGGCCTCATGCATGCTCAAAAAACACTAGACCTCCCTGCAAATTAAAAACTTGTGATCACTTACCGCACACGCCTGATTAATTGCTTTTGGTGCTTTGACAAAACTGTGTATTTTGAAACACCTGGGATGGAAAGCGCATTAATGATTATGGCAGGTTATGGATCTTAATTATGCAATTTGGGGCATTTACAGTAATAAGGATACCGAAATAGGGCATGTGATTACACAGTACTAATCTTTGTAAAATTGAGATGCATGAATTTAAAAATTAAAAACTGCATCGAGGCTATTTCCACATTCACACCGGCAAAATGTACCTTTAAAGAACATTAACCTTGGGTCAAATATACTGATATCAAAAGTGAGTAATTCATAATCATACTCTGCAGTACCACTTTTTTTTTATCACTAAGCAATTTGAGCTTTCATTAATCCTCAGCACTCTGTCCTTTGTGAGCCAGGTAAGACATATACCGGAGATCCCTCCCCCACCATGGAAATGCAGCCACCTCTGAGATTGAGCATGGCAGCTGTTTGACAGCCCAAAGCAATGCTGTGTAGTAGTTTCAGAAGGAGAATTAATGAAGAACGATTTATACAACTGAAAGGATCGGGGAAAGTTTAGAGAGACATAATTGTATAATCCAGCTTGGAATTTTGGTCACGACACCTGAGTTCACACTAGGGCTGGGTGAACCACTCTGTAGGACCCACAAAACTCTATGCACAATCAAGAACCCATACTGACTCTATCACATTTGCTAGCATTAGGTCAGGGTTACGAACCATTGATGAGAGCTGGGTGACATTGTTGGCCAAACGTTGTTTCGTTTTTTGTTTTTTGTTTTTGTTTCGAAGAAAAAAAAAAAGGCAGATTCAGCAACGCCAAAACATGTTGCAAACTCATGTTGATTTTGCCGAATGGTTTCAGTTGAACCCCCTGAAAAGTACAACTATTTTATTTGGCCATTTTCAAAATCAAACAATTTTGATTTTTTTTTTAATCGAAGCAACTTTTTATTTAGAAATTTCCTACAATTTCATTAATTTTTTTTTTAAAAAAAGGTTTTTAAAGGTTCAAAATGGAAAGATTTAATCTGGGGCTGAATGAAACGCTTTGTTTGACCCCCAAATATTTTTTTTTCTTTTTGCTTTGAGGAAAATTTCAAAAAAAATTTTTTTTTTCAAATTGCCCCTGATTTTTTTCAGAATTACCAGCTCCAGGAGCAGCTCAAGCTAGCCACCATCTGGGGCAGGCAACCTTGGACCTTAGGGGTTAGTCCAAACCTCAGCTGGAGCTGCATCGTCCAGACTGTTATTTTTAGTCCAATAGCTTGAGTGAAGCTAGCACAAGTCTGTCTACCTCTGCTGGAAGACACACTTCCTTGATTAATTTCAGTGGGCTTTGGATCAGACCTTGATATCTTGAATATCACCATTCCCTGGTTCTCCTCCTTTAGGACGATGATAAAATTCACACCTTGAATTTTACTCCTAAAGTTTCTTTTCTTTGTGTTGGATCACAGAAATCCGCTTTGGACTGCCACCTGGTGTCCTGAGACTACCTCTGCCCTTGCTTTTCCTGCCAGCTTGGGACTTCAGTGCCTTACCTTGTTTGAGCCAGACATGCTTGCCTGCTACAAACACAGACCCAGGTCTGAACCACATAGGGTGACCAGTTGTCTCAATTATATAGGGACAGTCCCGATTTTGGATCTGTCTTGTATAGGCTCCTATTACTCCCACCCCCTGTCCAGATTTTTCACATTTGCTGTCTGGTCACCCTAGAACCACATCCCCCACAAGCTGCAGGCTTAACTGAAAACAGCTTAAGAAGAGCTGCTGTTTCCAGCATTCAGATACCCAACTCCCAAACCCCAAATAAATCTGTTTTACTCTGTATAAAGCTTATACAGGGTAAATTCATAAATTGTTCACCCTCTATAACACTGATAGAGAGAGATGCACAGCTGTTTACACTCCCCACCGAGGTATTAATACATACTCTGGCTTCGTTAATAGGTAAAAAAGTGATTTTATGAAACACAAAAAGTAGGATTTAAGTGGTTCCAAATAATAACAGACAGAACAAAGTGAATTACCAAGCAAAATAAAATAAAACACACAAGTCTGAGCTTAATACAGTAAGAAAACTGAATACAGATAAAATCTCACCCTCAGAGATGTTTCAATAAGCTTCTTTTACAGACTAGCCTCCTTCTAGTCTGGGTCCAGCAATCACTCACACCCCTCTGGTTACTGTTCTTTGTTCCAGTTTCTTTCAGGTATCCTTTGGGGGTGGAGAGGCTGTTTCTTGAGCCAGCTGAAGACCAAATGGAGGGGTCTCCCAAGGCTTTATATAGTTTTTCCTTGTGAGTCTAAAACATCTCCCTCCTCCATGTCAAATCCCCTCTACAAGATGGCATTTTGGAGTCACATGGGCAAGTGAAATGTCTGTGCATGATTTAGTTCCCTATAGGGACGTTCCCAGAAAAGCTCAGTTGTGGATTGGCATCCATCAAGGTCCATTGTTTGTTTGCCAAGTACTTCCATTTACTTGAATAACCCCTTCCCACACTATGTTGATCAAATCTACCTGAGGTGCTTTCTACAGCAAACACTTTAAATACAAGTATAAAGCCAACACTCATAACTTCTGATATAAGAACGATACATGCATAGGATGAATACATTCAGTAGCCCATAACCTTTGCAGAAGTATGTTACATGGCATATCTAGCATAAAACATATTCCAGTTATGTCCTATTTACATTCATAAGCATATTTCTATAAAGCATTATGGGGTGCAGCGTCACACCTTGGTCCCAGCCATCATGTTAAGGGACTCATTTGCTCTTGTTAAAGGATTTTACCTTGCAGTGCCTCCTTCAAAAGCAGATGTAGACTTGTGCAATCCCTTTTGCCCCGAGCCAATCAGAGCTGAGATAACTGGCGCACTTATACCACAGCATCTGCTTGACCGATAGACAGCTGCACTGGCTCCATTTGCAGGATCACATATTAAGGCAGTTGTGCCTATTAAACTTTTTGCAAAGACATTCTTGTTTTAATTTGCTAACTCACTTCAGAATATTGTTACTGTTCTTTATTTTCCTTTCTTGTAGCTTCCATTACAGCTTTTAAAAGATGCATAACCCAAACTTGGTTAGCTTTATTTAATACCAAACATTTGTACTTCTATAGCATTTAGATAACAAGGCAAGACGTGCTTTGGATATCCCTAAGATCAATAAAGAGATAGCATCTTGCATGGATGGGCTTTCGTGTTCTTCCCTGACTTGAGTTAGCTTAGCAATGCTCTGTAAGGTAGCTAAGTATCATTATCCCTCTTTTACAGCTGGGGGAAACTGAGGCACAGAGTGGTTAAATGACTTGACCAAAGCGCAACAGTTAGCCTTATGTTGCTGTTCATCCATGGGGACTGATCCAGGCTGGAGACTCTAGGTGCTACCGTAATATAGAGAGATTGCAATAATAATCTATGCAGCAGAGGGCTGTTTGAGATATGAAGGCATGGGGGGTAAGGGCTAAAGAGGGGTAGAGTGACCAGGTGTCCTGATTTGATAGATACTCTTATATAGGCTCCTATTACCCCTCACCCCCATCCCAATTTTTCACACTTGCTGTCTGGTCACCCTAGTTGGGGGGCATACATCCCCCCCAGATTCTGTGGCTGCCAGGAGTTGGTTTGGACTCAAGTGCCTGCTGGTGGATTATTAACTTTCACCCAGTTGCCTTATGCCCATTATGGCGGGCAGGGAATCACCAGGACAGAAACCTACCCCAGCCACATGGCCCTGCTTCCCCCTGACGTGCCCAGAATGCCCCTTGTACCTGGAGCTCTCGCTGAGGAGGAGAAGGGGAGAGCACAGACAGCTGTAAGGAATGCCTTGTGCACCACGGGGCTGGGCTGCTGCTTTTCACAGCCAGTGCAAAGGGCCTGTGAGCCAGCAGTGAACCGGGCCCAGAGCAGGTAGCTGATCTCCATGCTTGGCTCAGTAGCTGGGGCAAAGTTCTCCTCACTGGCATTTGCCATGGAAACTGCAACTGCATTCAGTGTGGGCTGGCCCTTGGGGCTATTTTTGGAAGCGGCCCAGCTCTCTAGCCTTTTAAAAACGTATTGTGCTGTTGGAAAGCGCTGTCTTGGCAGGCCCGACGGAGGCTGAAGTTGTCTCTTTACTCCCTCAGTGATCTTGGCCTGGGCATAAACAAGGCCCTCTCCCCCTTGATGCCCTGCCAGTGTGCCATGGCCCTGAGCTGACTCCGCATTCAGCTCCCGACCTCCCCGCTGGGGCCGCCCACACGGGCACTTGAGGGTCGCAGCTCAGCTGCTTGCTTTAGGTTATGATGCCAATGGCCAGACTCTGCCTCAGTTCCAGCCCTCCTAGGCAGCTGAAGTCCTTGGCATGGTACTGGTGCAAAGGACACAGTCTGGATGCTGTCTCTTTCAGATTCCCCATCTCCATCCACATACTCAAAAAACCTCCAGGGAGCTTCCCCTTGCAGCTGTCTTTCTGGTACATAAGAAACACCCCTTGCCAGTAAGTCGTAGCGATGTATCACATGAGGTACAGTGGGAAATTACTTTACAGGGGTGTCCCAAACTTTGCTCCACCCACGGCCACTTTGGCAACTTCCCAGGAGTCTGAGGCTTGCATTTAATTTGCACCAGTGTTTACAGGCATTTAAATATCCCCCCCCCAAAAATGCACTCACCCAACCTGCTGTTTGCATCTTCTGCGTCCGCTGAACAGGAGCTACTAGTGGGAGGCATTTGCCAGCAATGGAAATATACAGTTAGCCAGTTTTGTTTCTCCTGCTTTTTAGTTAGAGAAGGGCTTGAACCAAGGATAGAAGCCCTCCCCACAAGTCTAGATCCTAATGCCACAGTTGGATCATCTCTATAATGGGTTGAATTAGAACCGTGGAAGTGAATATCCCTGGACTTCAGGGAAGTCTGGATTTGACAGGTGCTGAATTCTGTGGCTCAGGCTCTGGGAGCTGCCTTTGGCCCTTGAGCCCAGGACAAAAGAAAAGAGAAGAATCGGGGTATTTTTTTAGCTTCCCATCAGACCCTTGTTTGCACCGTGCCTCTGTCTGGCAGCACCAGGACGATGGGGAGGAGTGTCCCTCGGGGGGAAGGGAAAAGCTGTAACTCCTTGACTCCGAAGCGTGGTGAGACGTGGTCAGCCAGGAATCTGATGTTGAACTGTCGGCTGATGCAATAGACCAGGTTCTCCACCACGGCACACTGGAAGCAGGGTGGGAAAGGCATGCGTTTGGTGGCACACTCGTACCACAGCTTGGCTTTCGGGCTGCAGCGGTAGACGCTGATGCCCATACTGCGGTTGAGGTCAAAGCGGTAGATGAAGCCACCAGCGGTGACCATTTCAGTGGTCCGGTCCTTGCTCCCGCTGGTGATGCTGATCTTCCAGCTGTCCGACCGGCTGACATACCGGAGCAACATGTAGCGCAGTGTGCCCCCGGTCACATAAATCTCCCCGTCGCACGCCGTTGCGGTGTGGGCGACGGCAAAGGTATCATTGGGCAGTGGCGCGGTGAAGGTCCACCGGTCCTGGCGGGGGTCATACTTTTCCACAGTATAGAGGCACTCTCCCCCGATCGCATACAGGTATCCATCCAAGGCGACAAGCTTGCAGTGAGGCCTGGCTTGGTTCAGTGGGCAGATCTCCTGCCAAATACTGGTCAGGGGGTTGTAGCAGAAAACCCTGTTGGAAGGCTTCTGGTGCTGGCCCAGCCCTTTGCAGCCAGCCACCACAAAGAGGTAATTGAACATGCTGCAGACGGCGCAGCCCCTAGAAACCGCCTCCACTGGCATATAGGACAGGGGATGCCAGATGTCGCCTTCGTTATCGTAGTAACAGAGCCTGCTGGTGCGCAAGCTCTGCTCCTGCGTGCTGACGTCTGCTACGGTGATGTACTTCCTGCCCTTCATCCTCCTCAGGAGGATCAGCTCCCTCTCCCTGGCATTGAGGCGCCCGAAGATAGACGGGTTCTTCAGGACCTGGAGGTAATTGTCGCTCATGACCTTATATGCTGCCTCCTGGAGACTGTACAGTTTCTGCTTCTTGGCCATGCACAGGACATCATAGCAGTTCCCCAAATCCAGGTGGATGTCCACATCAGACTGCAAGCTTAATGGGACTTTGAAAAAGTTGGCACCAGCAACAAGTTCCACTCTGGGTTCGTTGCCTGCATGAGGCTGGAGGCTATGAAACGATTCCACCAGGGAAACGATGGAGCTGGAGTAGAGGGGAGTGGCGGGGGGAGTGCTTGAGTCAGATCTTCTGCCAGCTGGCGTCAAAGCCCCGAACCCTTCCATCTGCACCTGAAGTTCGGGGTTATCTGCAATTTGATGGAAACTCTCTTTCCTGCCAAACCTGCGTTCCGGTTCAGCTGTCTTGTGGGCGGGCGAGAAGGAGCTGCCCAGATCAGATGCGCCACCCCAGTCTGCAGGCTTCATGCTCTCTGCGGGACGTCTGAAAGGCAGGAGACTGGGAGAGATGGGTGGGATGTTTGCTGTTGGTGAAGCTCGGTCTTCATCTCCCACTGCTGACTCACTGGCTGGTTCTTGGGGTGTAGACAGGCGCAGCCAAGTCTCACATTCACTTAGCTCTTCGTGGATTTTGTCTGGGTCGTAGAGTGAATCAGTGTATGAACAGGGCCGCTCCTTCGACACAGACTGCGAGGTAGACTGGACATAGTAGTCATAGACCTTGCCTCGCAGGCTAGTAGTGGAGGATGTGGACTGCCACGGCTTTTCCTCCCTGGGTTGCCTCTCTGTAATATAGTTTTCCTCCACCTGTATCTTTGCAATGGAGGAGAAAGTGTAAGAGGCATCAGACCTCTGATCGCTTTGGTTGATGGCTAAGCCCATGTCTGATGTAGCATTGAGGGTCTGAATCCTCTCCTGGCCAGCCGAGGCCTCCTGGTTCCAGGCCAAACTCTCACTCATGTCTTCTGCTTCCTCCTCCTCAGTGTCCGGGATGGATCTGTCAGTTGCTGTGAGCTCAGCAGCATTTCCTGCTTGGGTCCTGCAAGGATTGTGCCTGAGGCTGACGCTACACCCAGATTGCCGCGAGGCTACGTCCCAGCTAGCTCCCCTGCTGTCATCGATGGAGCTGTCCGGTTTGTGCACCAGACTGCAAATGTTACGCTTACCTCCGGCTTCTCTTCCTGCCACTGGCGCCTCCTGCTCTGCACTGTCTGCTGTCACCACGTTCGGGACCACACCTGGACTCTGCCCCTTTCCCTCAAAAACAGGCTGCTTTTTGCCTGGCTGTGATTCGGCGACCAGCTGACAAGCCTTTTTTCCCTTCTCTCTCTCCTCCTCCTTCCCCTTTGGCAGGCTTTGATCTTCCCTGGGCGGTGTGCTTTGTGGGCCCCATGTTCCCGCTGCGACTGTCCCACCCAGGTGCGCACTTTGATTCCCTTTGCTGGTGCTTGGCCTCACCCCATTGCTGTTGACTTGCCTGTACCTGAGTCCCCGTGGTGTTTCTTCTGCGCCTCCCCTTCCGGCTCCAGCCTTTTCTCTCTGCTCCGTCACATGCTCAGCGTTTCTGATCCTGCTGCTGGATGGTCGAGACTTATAGAATCTATAAGCCAAAGTCAGTAGGAGCAGAGCCCCTGCGGAAAGTGCCAGCTTCCCAGCAAGCTGCATGTCTGACAGCCAGTCCTGGCTGACTTGAGCCTGGTTGGTCATTCTTCCATAACAGGCCAGCGGTCAGGAATGTGAAGAATCTGATTAATGATTGCCAAGCTGGGACAAGCTCAAGGCAAAGCAGACCTCTCTCTCTCTGAGCTCCTGGATGCGTTTGGGGGCAAGGTGACTTTCACCTGCGGCAGGTAGACTGGCACAGGCTTCCAGCTGGCTGGAGCATGCGGTGTCTGCTTTCCATAGCAGCTTTGCATATTTGAGCAAGGTGGGTTGGGCTGGGCTCAGGTGCAAATGTGCATGCCAGGCAACAGACAGCGAGTGACATGGAACTGGCTTTATTACCCGGGTAAACAGAGAGACTTAGAAAAAATACAAGTAGAAAGGCAAAGGAAAGGTGAAAATAGCTTCCCAAGCCAGCCCACAGACTTTTCTCCATGCCTTTCAACGATCTTTTTTTTTTTAAAAGGCCCGTTTGTTTTCAGCTTATTACGAATATAGTAGCTGGGGAAAAGGACCGGCCTCTTTAAATCCTGGATGGTGGGAGGCACCCATGAAAAGAATGAAAGCCCTCACCCCCATCTCAGGTGAGGGAGGGGCCAGAACTGAGAATTTAACTGATTACTGGGGACAAAGAATGAGCAAACTGTGTGTGTGTGTTGCTGCGGGGGTGGGGAAGGAGGGTCACGGTGTCAAATTGAGGGATGCCAAGAAGAGAACCATAGACAGCCCACCAACGTGAGAAAGAGTCCAAGGAGATGAGATACCACCTACAGGACACATGCCTGGACAAGGGGCTGGAAAAAGGCTACACAGTCACAGAGGACTGACCCCCATCCATCTCCCACCTCCTGTACTGATGGTCGGCCAGCTTGGCCACTGCCAGGAGAGATGATGAGGCCCTCTCAGGGCCTGGTGGGCCTGTGGATGGGGAGTGAGTACAGGAACAGGGGCCGGATTGACAGTCCTGGAGCATGAAGTCCCCTGTTTACCTACCCAGAACAGATCACTTTGAAAAGCTTCCCTGCATACTGCCCTGCTAGTGAACGGCACTCCTGGCTTTGGAGGCATGCCCTGTCCTGGTGAGAGGACAGTCCAGCTTCGTGGCCTGGCTAGTCCTTATCTGCTGATGGCAAAGGTGCCAGCTGGGGCGGCGTTCTCATGCGGTGGACGTCTGCCTGCTGAAAACTGATCTGACGGGGAGATCCTCTTAGTTCCAACTTAGAGGTATAAAGGGTCCATTCTTTCTTTGAGGCAGGGTCTGTGTCAATCCATCCGTCCATCCATCTTGGAAAATCCTGAAGAATAGCCACGCTCAGGCAAAGCATGAGCTGAGGTTTATGTGGTGGTGGTGTTTAAATGAACCATAAAGGCAAATGCCCAGGGGAGGGGAAAGTTTGGGCCATAATGTGAATGTGCTGCTTTAGGAGCAGGGTGGGAATGGCAGCTGCTTACAAACCTTCAAATCATTCTCTCGCTTCTAGGGGGATAACAACATAAGGAGTTCTGCCCTGCAGTGGGAGAGGATTGGCTAAGCACCCCAAAGTTCAGGGGCAAATTCAGGACAGGCCACGTACCACAATCCTGCATCCTCTAGCTTCCTTGTGGGAGGCCTCTGCCTCTTGCAGCCGGAGCAGCTCTGGGAGCAGACTGGCTGCCTTTCTAACCTTGCAACTAACATTATAGAGCCAGATCCCAGGCCGGTGTCAATAGATGTAAAACTCCAGTGACGTCAATGGAGCAATGTTGATTTACATCAGCGGAGGATCCGGCCTGGGGTGCTCGTTTCCAGATGTGGTTCGCAGCCCCTCCTCTCCCTGCTCCTCATCCTCCCTCCCCAAAGCACTCGAGGAGGGATGTACCGCAACTCGTTCCCATCAGGCGGAGCGGGTGGTGGGAACACTGTGTCACCCCTCTCAGCGCCGAGGCTCGGTTGGTCATGTGAGTAAGTAGCCATGAATTTGAGTACCCTGGGCCAGGGAAGGAGGCAGGGGCAGGAACGGGCAGAAAGGCATTCCCAGTCTTCCTCCTTTCCAGGGAGACGTGTGACCTGAAGTTCAGTAATGGCGAGTGAAGGAAGCCGCTTGGAAAGTCACAAAGTCCTCTTGCTACAGCGGGCTGAGCATGGCAGGCGCAGCCAGTCTCCGGAGCAGCCATAGCCGACTTGGAATGAAAGAAATTATTGCTTTAAAAAAAAGAAAAGGAGTGAAATGAACAAATGAAGACAGGAGCGAAATTAAAAGATAATTGGAAGTCTATATTAGGCCGTGTATGCGTGCCAAGCCTCGCGTGTCGTGTCATGAGAGAGTAACCAGGGAGCTCCTCAGTTTACTCAGGGGGAGGATAAAACAATCTAATGCAATGCAGACAAACAGGCCTGTCTTAAATGGGATTAGCTTCTCATTTAATCTGGAGAATGTTTCCTGGCTGTTTGTTTTTTTTCTCTGCCCTGAGCGGGATGATTTGTATTCTATTTTTTGGGGCTGGGTGAGGGCGGGGTGTGTGACTGGAGTGGGGAGGTCTGTGTGTGCTGTGGTAGGCGTGGATGGTGGGCGGTTGTTGGTGTGTGTAACGTGGGTGGATAGGGACTTGGGGCTTGTGGTATGGGTGGCGGTGTAGGATGTAGCTCTGGGGAGATGGGTGGGTAGCTGTGGGGTGTGTGTGTGTGCACACATAAACGTGTGTGAAGTAAGTGGCTGGTGAGTGAAGTGGGTGAGCAGCGTAGGGGACATCCTGTGCACTTGTGATATGGGTGGGTAAGGCTGAAAGGGGTGGAGGTGTGTGTGACTGTATGGTTGTGTTGTACAGGATCCATTTGTGCTGGAAATCTGTGGGAAGTGTGTATTGTGTGTGGCCAATCTGTAAGTAGTGTATGCAGTGTGTACTTGTGATGTGAGAGGATAAGTTTGGGAGACACGCGTGTGTGTGTGTTACAGCTGATGTAGAGCTGGGTGTGAGTGAGTGTGTATGTAGTGAAGCAGGTGAGCACTGTGTGTTAGTGAGGTGAAAGTTTGGGGCTGTAGTTGTTTGTGGTATATGCGTATGAGGGGTGCACCGGTATATGCTTGCATAGGTGTTTGGGGGATGGGGGTGAGATGTTTGTGGATAAGTGTGTATAGAGGAAGATATTTGGTATGTGTGTTGATGAGATGTGGCTGGATAGATATTTGCGGAGTGTGTGTGGGATCTTTGCAATGTGAATGAATAAGTATTAGGGGTGTGTGCATGTGGTGTGTCTATGTGTGTGTCCAGGAGATATAGGGGGATAGGTGTTTGGGTGTGTGGTGCGAGGGGATGGGTGCCTGTGTATGCGAGTGAAGAGGTGGGAGGTGTGTAGATGGTGGAGACTGTGCTGGAGCAGGTATTTGTGTACATGCTGTGCTTCTGAGGTGGACTGGTTCAGTGTGTGACGAGTGCGGGAGGTGAGGTCTGTGGCTGGAGAGACTCCACCATTCCTTTGTCACTGTCTTTGTCTAATAAGCGAGCATCTGGGAGCCAGCCCGCTGCTCCGAGTTAGAGGCAACAAACGTCAAATATGCAAAGAACACAAAAACAATGGGGTGTGGTGTGGGGAACTCCGCTGGCGCCATTAGTCATTCTGCTCTACTGCGTTAATTGCAAATCAACAGCTTCAGCAGGTGGGGACCCAAACACAAAAGAAGACCTGCCAGGCGAAGCGTTACATCTGGATGTTACCAGCTATCAGGATATAGACCAACTCTGAACATCTCCCTAGAGAACTCAGCTCAGCTGCTGGGACTGGAGGCAGTGCAGCCTAGTGACTAGAGCACTAGAGTGGGAATCAGGAGACCTTGGCTCAATTTCTAGCTCTGCCATGGGCCTGTTGAGCGACTTTGGGCAAGTCACTTCCCTGTCTATGCCTCAGAGGTCTGTCTACACAGCATTATAAACCTGGGCTTGCAGTTGCTGGACGCGGGTCTCCCAGCTGTGCTACTGTGTCTGTAGGCAAGATGTGATGGGACATACAATCCCTGCACTGGGCGAGGAGAGGTTAAGGAGCAGGTCTGGGCCCAGGCAGCTCCACCCAGTCACACCTATGGGGCATGCCGATCTTGGAGGAGAAGCCTTAAGAAGGGAGATGCTCAGCTCAGAAGGGCCTAGCCTGGGGAGAGGGATGGACCTCTTTTATCCTCAGCTCCCAGAGAGTAGCACAGCAGAGACCCAAACTGCCTGCAGCTGCCTGTGAGTGCAGAATGGTAGGACATGGGTACAAAGGGATCAGGACAGACAGAGGTGGTAGGGTAGACGGCTGGAGGATCCAGATAGGACAGAGAAGCTCTTTATTTCTATCAGTTTCTTTTCGTTTGTTATGTTGAGGACTGAGGCTAGGGGTGTGACCCCAGGGCAGATGCCACCTGAGAAGGTGAACACACAGTGGGATGGAGCCCAGGGAAGAAGCAAGAGGTCTGACCCCATAGACCTTAATCACGTGCCACAATGATCTCTGGGCTGGAAGCCAGGGTAGAAAGGGAGGGCCGGAGTTCCCCAGCAACCTCAGTGGGACAACTAGCTGGAAGACCCCAGACACAAGGGGCCAGCAGGGCTACTGAGCTCAGAGCACAACTGACGACCTGATGTGAAGGCCTGGGACTATAGGTGAAAACTCTGGTTCTGGGGTCTGGCCACGGCTTGGGCCTGTCTCACTCCCAGCTGTTGTTTGACTAATGGCTTTCCTGAGTTGATGATGAGTTTGACCTCACTAATCCTGTTGCATGTACAGTACCTATGGGCTGTGTTCTCAGCACAGCTCTGACGCTTAGCGGAATAGGGTTAAATAAAACTGCATGCCGAATTGTGCTCCAGCTCCTCCCGGAAACCTGAGCCAGGTTACGTGTTCACCCACAGCTCATTGAAACCTGTTTTTATAGCTGCTGTGCAGAGTCTGAGATTACAGCAAATAAACAATTCTTGTGCCCCACAGGAGCTGGAATCTTCCTGTAGAGATTTCAGTGCTGCACAGATAGACGGCTCTCCTGGCTGCTCGTCATGGCTTGGAGGAGGAGAGCAGAGATGGAGACTGGGATGAGATAGTTGGGGATTGGTCCTGCTCTGAGCAGGGGGTTTAACTAGATACCTCCTGAGATCCCTTCCAACCCTGATATTCTATGTTTTGCTGGTTGTAACCGACCCACAGGCAAATTCAGTCACAACCTATTCTCTAGAAGGGGGGAACAGAAAATAGGTGGAATTGTGGGGTATTATTGCCCCCCAAGTCTATGCACCTCTAGGCTCTGGCTGGTGGGATGAGTCAAACTCTCTCTCAAGAGAGGCTGCCATCCTGAAACATGAATATTTCATCAGGGAGCCTGCGCCAGTGAGAGAGCCAGGCTACTTCTGCAGAGTCATGAGATGGGCTGTCGAGATGCACCCTAACTCAATCCCACCTGGGATCTCGTTGCCTTCTGCCCGTCACACCTTCGGGGGGGAGGGGTTGGGAATCCAACCCCCGATCTGTCTCTTGGGTTTCAGGCCCTTCCCTGGTCTGAAGAGCTTTGATAAGGGTTATGAGTGCCCAAGATTTTGGAGACTTCCCTGACCTGAACCTCTTGAGGTTTGCTCATCACTCAGTGTTTGGTAAGGTCTCCAGCCCGGAGGTAAATGTTGAAGGAGCCCAGCCTTTAAAATACGTATAATGACTTCACAGAGCCTGCTGTCCTTGGTGCACTGTGACTTTGTCATAAACAGATAGCGAAGGGTTAATGTTTCTTTTACCTGTAAAGTGTTAAAGGGAACTAAACACCTGACAAGAGGACCAATCAGGAAACCGGATTTTTCAAAGCTTAAGGGAGGGAATTTGGGGGTGTTTTTTGGTCTTGGGTTTTTGTCTGTTCTGTGCCTCTCTCAGCTATGAGAGAGTCTATTTCCAGTCCTTCTAATCTTCTGTTTCCCAGTTGTAAGTACAAAGTTAGCAACGTGTAGTCTTTTAAATTGTTTTGCTGTATTTGCATCGTGTATCTGGCTGGTGGAGTCTTTATGTGTATTTGGCTATAAGTACTTTAAATTGTATTGTTTGTTTGGTAAGGCTGTTTATCCCTTTTTCTATTTATTCATTCTTCTATAAGTTGAAAGCCCTGTATCTTACCATCTAGATTACAGAGAACTGTTGTTCTATTTTCTTCTTTCTTTTTATATAAAGTTTTCTTTTAAGACTTGTTTGAGTTTTTTTCTTCGGGTAGGCTAAGGAACGAGGGGAAGGGAAATTCTCTTGTGTTAGATCTACGGAGGGTGAATCTCTGCAGCACCAGGGATTGGTGGGAGGGGAGAGAGAGAGAATTCTTTTCCGTGTTTCCTTGTATCTGGTTGTCTCTCTTGGGAAGAGGAAGAGACACGCCTTCTTGGTATTGTGATGTAAGAGGTTGCATCCAGTAACTCTCAGGCTTAGCCCAGAGAGGAAATTCTGGGTGGGAGAGAGGTGGGGGGAAGTGGGTTATTTCCCTTTGTTGTAGACTCAGGGCATCTGAGTCTTGGGGGTTCCCCAGGGAAGGTTTTGGGGAGACCAGAGTGAGCCAAGACACTGGAAATTCTTGGCTGGTGGCAGCGATATCAAATCTGAGCTGGTAATTAAGCTTAGAGGGGTTCATGCTAGCTTCTCAGGTTATGAACGCTAAGGTTCAAATCTGAGTGGGAAAGCTATGATAGACTTACAATCCTTTACATGTGCAAGTTGTGATTTTGCCCAGGGTCAGAGCCAGGAACTGAACCTTGGGCTGCCAAGTCCCAATCCAGTTTAGCTACAAAACCAACCCTTAGCATAGCCCACCTCCTCCGTCCACCAGCGTCACTGCTTAGTCAACCAGGTCTCTCTGTTTCTGATAAGTTGCCTGTAACAGAATGAAATCTTGCAGGTGTTTGCACTAGATGTGTCTTCAGAACAGCACTGTCCTTATTACAATTTGCGGTTTGCATTGTGGTAGCATCTCCGGGGCCCGATCAAAGGATCAGGACTCCATGGTGCATAACTCCCTGCTCCAGAACATAATGACTCTACCTTCCATCTGCCTGTTCAGCTTCTGTTCCTGCTTTTCAGTTTGTTTCCAGCATAGTTCTATAACAAGTTCTATAGACTGCTGATTACATGGCTTTTCAGCTAAACAGGAGCCATAAGAAATAAAATTGCAGCGTAACAATCAGCCTCGGTCCTGATCCCTTTGTACCGCTGTGTTTCTAGAAACAAGGTAGCTTCAGATCTTCCCCCAAACTCTCAGGGAAACCTCAGCATTTTCCTTGAACCATAACCGGAGTTTTTCTATATTAAAAGGAAAAATAAAGCCAGTCTTTGATAGGAATTTCACACAATGCTGTCCAAGTATCTCTTGGCTCCCTGGGCGGTGGCTGGTTATATGAAAAAAAAATGCAAAGATCCCTTGGGAGAACATTATACACACTGCCACCAGCAATTCACTCTCAGCACCGCGGCTTGTAAATAAGCAAGCAGGCAGCTGGGAATCAGTTAACCTAGCTGTGTCTAAACACCTGTGCGTTTTTATCTCCTGTGTAATAAAGCCCAAAGATGAATGAGAGTGTAGCTGAATCTCACCATTTTAATGGGAGTCTGACTCATATTTGGTATTTTTCTTAAAGCCGTCGCTGCTGGAGTCGGTTACTTGCCTCAGAAGTTCTGCTTTTGTTTAAAGGAGAACGTTTCTAGTCTCTATGGCTGCAGAGAAGAGTTTGCATAAGTGACCCCCAAGGGCTCAGCTGGAAAGGACTGAAAGTTTCCTGAGATTTGAAAAAGTTGGACTTGCTTTCTCCCCCTAATTTTCTACTCGTGCTGACTCTGGAGGTGGTGTGGAAGAAGGAGCCAAGCTGTCCTAAGAAAATCTGTTTTCATGGTAAATTCAGCTCTGCTGGGAAGAGGAAATACTCAAGATCTTGTGAAAACTCTTGTACTCAAAAGATTTCCAGCTTGTCTTTGCCAGCTCCAGGATAATTTTACTAAGGTTTGGAGATGCATCCAAACTTTGGGGGTATTTAGCAGGATCAAACTGTTTGAGGTTCCCCTATTGTGGATGTCTTATAGGCGTTCCATTGCTTTTCCTGAAGCTTGACAAATCCAATTTCTATTTCTCTCTCTCACACCCTATTTTCTGCCAAGCAACCACCGAGGTGCTTGCATTTAAACACCGCAAAGCTCAGCTATCAAACAGCACCCAAATTAGGGCACCTAATTCTGCATTTGGTTGCCTAAATCAGTATCGAGAAGCCCAAAACATCTGTGTTAGGCTCCCATTTTGGGCATCCAATTATGAAAATGGGCACCTAGGCAACAAGATCTGAAACTTGGGCTCTCTTAATGGTCACAGTATGTCCCCCTGAGCTTCTCAATGTCTCCAAAAACCCAACACTTCATCCGTAATGTGAAGAGGTTCAAACGCAAGGAGTGGGGAGTTATTCAAAGGCACAAAGGACGAAATTCCAAAGAAAGCCAATGCATGTTGGGTGCCCAACTCCACTTTGGGCCTTTCAATTCTCCCTCTCCATAATGTTCCCCTCCTCTCTAGTTTAAATTTTCATGCTTTCTCTGTGCTTCCCCCTTAGGGTGACCAGACAGCAAGTGTGAAAAATCAGGACAGGGAATGGGGGGTAATAGGAGCCTATGTAAGAGCCCCCAAAATTGGCACTGTCCTATAAAATCGGGACATCTGGTCAACCTATTCCCCTTGTCATTTGGGACTGGAAGCAAAAATGCCAGAACGTCACAAAGCGGGTGACTCTTGCTGTATTCCTAGTGTTAAATAGTTGCAGTGCATAAATGTGACGGGGCCTTTTCCAAGGTGCTGTGTGCTCTTTGACACAACTCCCATTTACACGCTGTGAGGGGAAAGGCTGAACGGGTCCCGCCATCTTGCAAAAGTTCAGTGCCAGGAAAGTAATTTGACCACGCAACACAAGAGAATAACACAGCCTCCCTAATAGAAAGAATGGCTCCTGTCTTTGAAGCTGCCAAATCGTTCTCCTTATCGGAAGCAAGACAACTCGGAATCCTCTGTAATCTCTTCTGAGCTCCTGCCTTAGCCCTTACTTGGCCATCCAGCATTCTGTCACCTACCCAGCCTACATCTGTAAGAGAGCAGGTCTTCCACTATTGAAGTAAAAGAAGGGCTAAGTTCACCATACAAGAAGAAAAGAAACCCTTCCAGCTAAGATGGAAGAAGTCTCTCTTTTTTTTTATTTTAATTCTTTTGCATTAAAAGTCCAGCTTGAAAGAGTGGGTGACATCAAAGGGTCGAGAGCTGCTTTTCATGGGAGCACATATCAAGTCTTTTGATGAGTGGGGCCGTGGCTTTGAAGTGCTGGATGGGATTAGCCAGACTTTTGCTGACAAGCGTTCCAGGAAGCGAAGAAGAGATTGAGAAACACCGGCTAGTGTTGATGACGGGCTTGGATGACACGAACTGCTGGGGAAGTCGCTGCTGAGAAGATAGCAGCACTCTGATGAAGGCGCGTGTGAGGAGATGCAAAGCAGTGGGAGAGACGGCGGTAGCTCAGCCGTGAAAATGGAGATTTTTTTTTTAAATCACGTCTTCAATTTTTCCTTTTCAATGACTTCCCCAAAACTGGGCTTCTGTGTGCCTCTGGAGAAGACTAGCCCTCCTAAGGACAGGATTGCAGATGGAGGACCATTGTTGGAAGTCAGCAGATAAAGACTCTGATACTGCTGGATGCCATCTTGGATCATCTTGATATTTAGCATTCTCCCTCTGTGGATCTCAAAGCACATTGCAAAGGAGGGGAAGAATCCTTATTCCCATTCTATAGGTGGCAAAGTGAGGGAGAGATGACAGACTTGCCTATGGTCGTCACACAGTGCTTCTGTGGCAACATCACAAACAGAATTCAAGTGAGAGGACGAGTGGATGGTCCCATGGTTAGGGTACTAACCTAGGACTTGGAAAACCCAGATTTAATTGTCTGCTGTCCCTCAGACTTCCTATATGACCTTTAGCAAGTCACTTAGTGTCTCTCTCCCTGCTTCGGTTCCCCATGGGCAAAACAGTGCTTCCGTACCTGACAGGTGTGGTGAGGATAAACGAGTTACAGATCATTACTACTTCTACACTAGTGAGGTCATATAAGACTCTCCCACACTGATTGAAACTTTTCAGAGGGCCCTTAGCAATATGATGGGTGGGACCATCAATATCTCCAAGCTGTGTGGAGGGCAGGAGGGCTATGAACCTGGATCTAAATGCTGGCTCGTGCCCATTTCTAAATCAGACACAGGAAAACATGGGGCACAAGCATGAGCTGATTTGGAAGATGTGTGAGGAGCCAGCAGAGACCGTGTTTGAAAGGCTCCATGCAGGAAATGTGTTACAAGGAAGGCCTGGGCAGGGACAAGGTGGGTTTTTGGGCCTCTGGGAAGGGCAAGTAGCTGTTCTAAGAAGGAGAGGTGGCATGGCTGATGGTGGCATGAAGACTGTACAGATAATGTACGTGAAAAGGAATTCCAGGCAAAAAAAATTGGGGATGAGTTGAGGTTGTAACAATTTGGTCCCCGTTCAGATCTGGATCCTCAAGTCCATCCCTAGGAGGTGGCTTCTCAGCCACCCACTGGATCTAAACTCCCTCAGCAGCTCAGACCCTTCTCTAAGGCAGCTCCTAATGGGTTGGCAGACAGGAGACTTGCTTAATGACATTCATCTGACGAAGTGGGTATTCACCCACGAAAGCTCATGATCCAAAACGTCTGTTAGTCTATAAGGTGCCACAGGATTCTCTGCTGCTTTTACAGATTCAGACTAACACGGCTACCCCTCTGATACTTGCTTAATGAGGAGTTTTGCTGGCTTCAGAGCACATGGGGGGGAGGGTCCTGCTATGAGTCTGGGCTGTGGTCAGTGTCATGTTTGCACACACATCAAGTCCAGACACATGTTTGGGAACTCTGCTAATTGGCTGCCTGCCTGGAGGGCCTGGCCACCAGTTGGCAGACACGACCCCTGGTTGCGATCATGTTTTTTAATCTACACGCAGACCTGAATAGAAGGCTCTGAGCTCTCATGATTCGAGAACCATGAATTATGCATAAAATTGTTAGTGGCCCCATGAACTCAGTCAGGCATTAACTGTGCTTGGTAATTACATGGTGGAGAGAGAGAGAGAAGCACGAGAACCAGAGAACAAAGGCCCCTATCACAAAATCACAGCACTGCTTGGTACAATTAAGAACAAGCCGATTAGCTCTTGTACAACAGGAGCGAGGTGCATTGGCAGAGCTGAGATGTGGGGGAGGTGCAGAACAGCAGGGAATGTGACTGGGAAGGATTGAGGTGCATCAGCTGAGCTACCCTTGGGGCTCAGGACTGGAATAGCAGAGGTGCTGCAGCAGGTCAGGGCTGAGGTGGGACAAAGCCTTCCCCACGGCACTAAAGCTGGCAATTGCAAAAGTCTCCACTGATTTTGAGTGGCTCAGTTTTGGAGGGTCTGATTTCCACCCTGAGCACCCGTAGCTCCAGGTGGTCAATCAATGGGTGCTCAGCACCTTGGAAAATCGGACATTGTGTGTGTCAGATCAGGAACTCAAAAACCAAGCCACTCAACGTTAGTAGATACTTGTGGCTTGTCCTTTTCCTGCCTGTGGGCCGGGCCCTGGATTTCTTACACAGTTTTTACTGCCCGTAATCAGGCAAACTCTCAGTGTGCGTGAAAACTAATTAAGGATCTTGGCATTCACTCCTGCATGAACAGGGGTTCTCCAAAAGTCTAGGTTTGGTGTTAAGCCTGATGGCTGCACCTGGGAGGTGTCAGGAGGACTTAGCCCAAGGGTATTCTGGGGCTTCTAAGAGCAGCAATATAAGGAAGCAGCTCCCTTCCCTTGAGAGGGGCAGTCAGTGACCAGCAGAATGCAAAGTCCAGCTTGAGGAGTACGCAAATCTTCCAGGGTCACTCAGTTGGTAATGGAGGAAAGCTGCACTGTGATAACAATTCTTAGCACTTATGGGCTTCGTATCATGCAAAGCTCTCTTCAAAACTTGTGTGCTCCTCACCCTCTGCAAAATAGTCCAATAACTCTTATTATTGTATGTGTCAGTAGAGACGCCCCTAGCGCTGACTCTCCTCCACTTGGCTTTGCATTCAGATCTGAACTGCACCATTTGGGGCTATCTCCAGTGATTTTACAGCTAGGGAAATTGGGACAGAGTGGTAGTTTCTTGCTCAAGGCTATCCAGTGAGTCAGTGGCAGAGCGGGGGTTAGGCCTTGGGAGTTAATAGCTTCCAGCTCTATACCCAGCCCAATAGACCTTGTTGTCTCTGGGGCTGCCACTTCCTTTTATGGGCATCAGATTCACATGTAGGTGTTAAGAACGAGAGAGGGGGCCAGGTGTTTAACTTATGTAAACTGGCATAGGAGCAACTGGCATAAATGAATATAGCTCCATTGAAGTTGTATTTGTGTAATATATTAAAAATGTTGGAATTGCAACCTATTGCTTTAGGAGTGTGTGGGTATGTGTGGCAGAGTGGGGGTTCCTGGTACTGTTGAAGGCTAAGAGGCTTTGTAGGGAAGTGTGCATCACCATCAAAGTCAGTCTGGAAAGAACCAGCTTAGAACAAGGGAGCAGCCTGTTTTGTTTCTCTCTGGTTTTGATTATTGTGTGTAATAATTCTGGATTCTAAGAATAAAAGTAGTGTTGCAACCTTCCAACTGATTATTTGAGGTTTTTACTTAAATCCTTTGTGGGTATGCTATGAAACATCACAATTTGGAGCTATGGAGATTTACACCAATCTAGGGTATGGCCCAGAAAAAAAAGAAAGAGGTTCTAATGTCCTTCAGAAAATGGCATGAAGAAAGCAGGGATCAGCAGACCATATATGAAGAAGAGACAACACAAGAGGGAACAGATAGCTTGCAGAATGGAGCTCTTGGGAAGGGAAGCCAGACTGCAAAACAGAAGGGAATGATGGAGAAAGAGATTTAATGGAAACTGGTGAATGGGATGGTCCATAGGAGATCTGGATGCAGCATGAAAAGGCCATCTCCCAGCAGGAGAAGATGTAATGGCAGGATGATGAATATACCAACCATGAAACATAAGAATGGCCATACTGGGTCAGACCAAAAGTCCATTTAGCCCAATGTCCTGTCTTCTGACAGTGGCCAATGCCAGGTGCCCCAAAGGGAGTGAACAGAACAGGAATCATCAAGTGATCCATCCTCTGTTGTTCATTCCCAGCTTCTGGCAAACAGAGGCTAGGGAAACCATCCCTGCCCATCCTGGCTAATAAATTCATGGAGGATAGGTCCATCGATTAGTATCTAGTTTTTTTTTAACCCTGTTGTATTCTTGGCCTTCACAACATCCTCTGGCAAAGAGTTCCACATGTTGACCGTGCATTGTGTGAAGACATACTTCCTTTTGTCTCATCCCTGAATATTTTGAGGTGACTTGTGCATTCAGCACACTAGAGAATCTCAATATCATCTCTTCACTGGATGGGCATTTCCAATTCCATATTCAAAGACTGGTGTCATTCCCAGAATCCCCTGCCTGGCTTTGGTTGGGTTGGGAGAAACAACTGAACCTGTTAGGAGAACCACTAATCCTTTTAGCATGCTGCTGCAATTCTGCAACATGCCCTCATGTCCTTGCATGACGTCTCTCCACCTGCACCAGTAAAAGAGGCAAGCGGGGAGGAGGATAGAGAACCATGTTCCAAAAGATCTGACCACCTTGGAATTACTATCTGGGTATATGCCAAGGATTAGAGTGGTTATTCATGTCCTCTTTCTGTGTGCATTTTATGTGACTAGGAAGGATCAGGTGGGTGAAAGACAGTGGGTACAATATATGATCTTTGGCAAACCCTAAGGGAAGTCATAATCCAAGAACAATTTCTCCATGGGCTCAATCCAGCTCCCGGAAAGACTTCCAGTGACTCCAAAGAGAGTTGAGGCAAACCGATTATGTATTGTTGGTGTTGCGGTAGAGCTTAGAGGAACCAATCGGGGACTGGAGTCCCATTGCGCTAGGTGCTGTACATCCATATAGCAAAAAGAGGTTTTCTGACCACAATGAGCTTATTAGCTATGCATAATGCAAGAGACAACAGGTGGCTTTAACAGACGACAGTGCGGAGCACACAAGGCGAGGGTGGGAACTCTGATAAGTCGCGGTCAGAGCACACCTGCTCTCCTAGCTATTGTATGTTTTGGATGCACAGTATAGAAAGAGGAGACTTTTTTCCCCTTGCTGTGTTGAGCCCACATCTCAAGAATGAGCTTCTGTAACGTGAATCCAGCAAAGCAAGTGCAGACAACATGACCTAAACAGAAAGGATCTCTTCCCTTCTTCTTACTCTAAACTGTTGCCTGATGTTTCTGTAAGCTGTTAGACAGCTGCTGCATCCTACCCCAGACCTGGCTGCATTTCAGTGGTAGGGGAAGTGATTTTTCTGTGTGTGTGTGTGGGGGGAGGGAAAGGGGAGAAGAGAGAGGATTGGGAAGAGTTTGGGGATTCCAGGAAAAGAATATAAAGTTAAATATCTACTCTAAAGGTCACACTGTGGATGGTCTGATGGTCTATAAGAACTTGCGAGACTTTAATCAAAAGCAAAGAGAGAAGATTCTTGTTCCGGGTCAGTGCAAGTGTAACTGGTAGGAGTGGGATAAAACAAAGGCTGGGCGGTGATTTGAACTCTACTCTGTGCAAGGGAGCAAGAGGGAGTCAGAATGCCCCTTAGCTGAACCCTGGCCAGGCCAAGGCCAGGCTGTTTGCAGTGTCCTCACTCCTAGCAGCAAGAGGTGGCCGGGGCATAGGCAGAAGCTTGGCTCCGTGGTCTCCACTCACAGAGCAGGGTAGTGTGCCATGTAGTATGGAGGGAGGTGTGTACGGGGGGGTGGTACCTTCCTGCTGGGATAGGCCAACGGACAATGATGGCTCCCTAGGAGGAAGCCAGGGCTGGGTGGGATGAGAGTGAGAGACCTGTCTCTATGGCTGATCATTGATGTAGTGGGAGCTTACTCACTGCCCCTTGCTCAGGGCTGTGCCAAGACCCTTCCTCGCTCTAATATCGGTGGGTTCTAGGGTGGGACTATTTTTCCCTAGAAGAAGGAGACCTGGGGGCGGAGTAAAGACAGGCTGAGCTACAGATGGGCCCATGAAGGGAATAGGTTGCAGCAGGCTGGAGAACGCTGGACCCCAGAGTGCTGCATGGGAGCTAAAGAGTGAAGGGTGAGATTCTTGGAAGGGCTTAAGGGAATTAGGCACCCATGGAAAGTCACTGGGAGTTGGGTGCCTCACTCCATATGGTGCTCCCTAGCGTCTAGTGGGAATGCCCATCTCCTTGGGCCCTGCAGGCACCTATTGGCTAGATTTGTCCCATGGGCTGTGCGAATCAAGCAGCACAGCAGATGACTGTTCCCCTCAGGCAGGCCGTGTTAGGCAGATCCCAATGTCTGATGTCAGGCAGGTGTGTGCCCGTTCTCCTCCTCTCCTGTCGCTTGTGGGAGCTGGGAGCACTTGGAATTGAGCTGCAAGTGACAAAGAAGTGGGGGGATGCTGCTTCCCCTCCAAGGTGGTTTCTGGGGAGAGGATCCATTTGCCCCAGGCTTGTCCTTTTTCAGATCGGTGCCTCGGTGGGTGTTCTGCACCCCTCCGTCTCCTAAGGGCAGGGACATTTCAGTGCTTGAGATGCTAATTGAATGTAATGGTCTTCTCCAAGTTTCTCTACAGCCTTTTCAAAGTCCCCTGAAGTGAGGGAACATTGATAACGCTGCTTCTTGGGGTTTTCATCCCACGTCCTCCCGGAGAGCTGCAATTAATTTTTTACAAGCTAATCATATCTCTTAGGCAGATTGTCAGGGGAGGATCAGTCATCTCTCATCAATAATGGAACAATCTGAGCAGCTCCTTAACCCTGCAGCTTCCTGCATTATTCACCACCAGGTCTTCAAACAAAGGTGGGGTGGGGAGCCCTGGTGCTTTAATTGATGTCCTTTGTAATTACCCATCAAAAGTTGGATGGGAGGGGAGAGGCAGGGATGGTTGTTGGGAAACTGATTTATGATCTGCAGCTAGTGCATCTGTCTCTCCCTTCCTATATCTTTCTTTCTGGTTCATTCACTCTTTTTGGTCTCCCTTTCTTTTTCCATTCCTCCCTGAATTCCATTCACAGGGACGTCAAAGCATGCCAGGCGAATCCAGGCAGGGTTACGGCTCCCAGGGTCCAAGTCAAAGTGCAGAGGGAAAGAAATCCAGGCCCTACTGTCCTGTGGTTGGCCAGAGGTTCACCCTCCCGAGTCCCGCTGGACTCTGATGCTCTCCTTAATTCGGTTTGCAAGGGAATGAAGAATTGGGCGCGGAAGATCAGGCCACGTGATCACTCACCGGGACAGGCTGGACAGTGGGTGTCACACGTATCCTAGATACATACAATAGCAGATAGCAAGATGTGTGGTATCGAGTGCCACCAGCCACACGTGAGCTATGTGCTAGAGATACTGAACAGAGGTTAGCAAGGAAGGGGTTAACCCTCTCCCTCTGCTTAGAGGAAGGGGAACAGTTGCTTGCGTACCTTGAGTGCAGGATTTCCTGGGGCAGGGCATAGCCAGCTGTTAGCAATTACATTCATTCCACTAAGGGAGGCTGAGGACGTGCTGTGCCCTGGTCTGCACTTCCAGTCAGCGCCTGCTCAGCTAAACTGGTGCTGTTTCCATGAGCAGGTAGGGCTGGAGCGGAGAGCCAGGGGGAGCGAGGCTGGTGCAGGGCAGGCTCCAGAGTCGCCTGTTCTGTGGCTGTGGATGAACCAAACCACGGGCTTATCCCTTCCTTGTGGGTGTGGGGAGTGCTGCTGGCCTGTATCTCAGGAGGCCTCACAGAAGAAAGGAAGTTGATTTAAGGGAACAATTCTTGGAATCAACTGTAGGCCAATATCCAATAGCCACCTTCTAAACTGGCATCTCCCCTTGCTAAAAGGGGGGCATTTTCCAGGCTTGATTGCAATCAGCAGTTGGTATTGCCTGCGAATGCATAGAGATGTCTAGCTATGAATAGCTTTAGATTGCCAGTCTCGAGCCAAGAGCATATGCCACGGCTGGCATGCCACGCCCTCAGCTGGCTGCAGGCACAGAATGTGCCAACTGGGGGGGAAGGAAACCGCTTTTAAGACATCTTGGCTTTGGTTAGTGAGAGCCGGGCTGGGGTGGAACAAGACGAACAGGCTTCGAGGTGAGAAACCAAGCGTCTCTCTCCCTGCCCTGTGGATGAAAGAGAACAGGATTGGCCCATGTATTTACAGGAGCCTTGCATGGAAATCACCACGTGACAATTGGATTCCTGGTCAGATGCTCAGCACATCCTCCGCTGCGCTTTCAATGGCAGTAGCTTGCAAACCTCGCCGGAGAAAAGAATCCCCTCCCAGCTGGCATCCAGAACTGCATAAAAGCAGGTGGCCTCGCTGCCTTCAGCACTGAACCTTGGCACATCCTTTCTCATCTTCTGAACGTTTCCAGGCATGCAGTGCCAGGGTGGGTCAGCGTGCCCGTCGTGAGGCTTTACATATCTCCCATTCAGAGCAACAGGACTTTCAAGCCCAACCCCGCAGGTTACATCAAGGAAAAGGTTACCTTTCACAGATACACGTCTCCATCAGCAAAGGGGGTGGATTTGAGACCCAGATATAGAGCTTTGCATCAACCAACTCATCGGTCCTCCTCTGGCAGCCCAGCCTCCCCAACAGATCTGTCTGTCACATCACTTCAGTACTTAGATGGGGAGATTAAACTCCATCTCTGAAGTCGCCTCAATGAAGCGGAGCTGGTGCTGGTGCCACTGTGTCTTTAAAGTGCTTCATTTCCATGGTTCCAGGCTAAAACGTCACATTTGCATTTAAATGGAGGTCTGGGAGTCTGTAAATCTCCATTTTCCTAGCGAGTGGGCTAATGGTGGTTGTTTAATCATGTTTAGATGAACCCCCGGAGCATGAATCCGGCAATGGGTTGGTGCAACGTTAATCCAGCAAAAAGGGCAAGCAATAGCCAACTCGCTGAGGGATCAGGTCCAGGCTCACCCTTGTTGTGGCTCTGCCTGGCCTGCTGTGAACAAGAGAAGGCGTAGACTGTGAAATGAGGAAGGATGGCCTTGTCGTTCAGTCTGGAGCCTGGCCTCAATTCCTGGCTCTTTCAAGGACTTATGTGACCTCAGACAACATTAGGGTGACCAGATGTCCAGATTTTATGGGGACAGTTCTAATTTTTGGGCCTTTTTCTTGTATAGGATCCTCTTACCCCCACCCCCATCCCCATGCTGATTTTTCACATTTGCTGTCTGGTCACCCTAGACAACATTGTCTCTCTGCCTCTGTTGTCCCATCTGCAAAATGGGGGTATAAGTGCTCGCTTCATCTGCTTCTGGGGCAAAGACTCACTCCTTACTGTGGGTATGAAGCATGTGTATGGGAGAGTGGGAGTTGGAACTCCTGGGTTCTGTTCCTGGATGTGGGAGGGGTATGTGGGGTGTAGTGGTTAGAGCAGGGTGGTTGGGGCTCCTGGGTTCTATGAAACCTCCTGCCACTAAATACTGAATGGAACAACAATGCCGTTAGGAGGAATGAATTGGCTGGAGGACGGGGTTAAGGTAGCAATGGTCCTGCTAAAGTAATGACAGCGATGTCTCTGGTCTCCGTTTTGTAGAATGGGTAAGAGAGAACAGCTGGTTTGGTGGTTCAGTACCAGGATATCCACCTCAAGAAAATTATAAATTCTGTAGTATTTACATTGGAACCATCATTCTGAGAGTTACACCACCCCAACTGAGGAGTAGAAAAGTGCCATGTGACTAAAGTAGCCAACCAAAACAACCTGAACTTCTTACACGGCACTGCATGCAGATGAGCAAGGCAGACCAAGAATTCTTTCCAGAAACTATTTTGTGACTAAGCGGGAGAAAAATGCAGCTTGTTTTCTGGAGAATTCACGAATGGAAAAAGATATGATCAAAGGAAGAAGAAAATGAAACTGTGCCTCTGCTAACCGGTAACTTTTCCAAAGTTTTTGAAAGGTTACAGAATAGCAACAAGAGAAAATACAGGGTGAAAGGACCCACAAACCTCGTCATTGCTCATTTTGTGGCCCTCAGTGGGGAAAGAAGGGTGGGGTGTGGACTGGGGCGGGGTAAGAATTAAAAATTCAAAATCCCCCCCCCCCAAAAGTCACAATTTTTTGAGGAGAGGTGGGAGAGAACAGAAAGAAATTGTTCTGTTTCAAACTTTGTAAAATAGAAACAACTTTGAACATTTTCTCAAAATTACTTTTCTATTCCTTCACCAGCTCTGATTGTGAGAGGCAAGATCAAAGTCATGTCTCTGGTCCAGCCAGAAGCAGTCAACGATCAATAAATACGACGAATAATTTAACTGGCTGGGATTTCCAGGGGACCTATGGGATTTAGGCACTCCAATCCCATTGGCTTTCAATAGAAGAGGGGTACCTCCTCCCCTTTAATACCAGCCACTGTAAATCTCTGGAGAAATCTCATTCTCATGCAGTCTCCAGACCCAAATCACAGGCCAAAAAGGTTCCGTTGGTTTCAAGGAGCGTCTAAACTGGCAAATGTTTATCCTGTCCTTTGAGGCTTGACAATCACTAGTGGACGTCAGGGTTGGGAATGACTAAGGTGAACAATGCTAATTAATAATGCTGAGCTCTTGCATAGGGCTTTATCTTTTCAAAGCACTGTACAAACACTAGCTAATCCCAGGAGTTTAATATCCCCCAAGGAATAAGATAATGGGGTAAGCCTGTGTGTGGGTTGTGTTTGCACACCTGCCGGGGAACTGACCCTTCCTCCCCACGCAGGTGGAGAGGGTGGGATGGACAGTGCAAAATGCTGAACAAGAGAGGCAGTGCTATTCTCACATGACTCTGCAGGCTGCAAGACACCTCTGCCTGGTAGCAGGCCTGAGATCTAAGAGCGGGGAGTACTGGCTTGCATGCTGAAAGTCATCTGCCTGCATCTCCTAGATGTGCCTATTCTCTGCCCACATCCTGTACCCTGTGCCCTTGCACATCAGTGTGCAGGGGCCTTGCCACTCCCCCTCTGTGCAGAGGACTGTGCCCAGCCCCTGTCCTCACTTTCACCACTGCTGGCATCTGCCATTGAGCACGTCACCCATCGCACAGGGACAGATAAGATCAAGGTTTCAACCAGGGGGATCGTCATTCTGCTGACCACACGGAATGCTGGATCTTGCATAATGTTCACAGTGGCTCTCTGCCCCACTCCACCACTAACTTCCCTAATCCCCTTAGGATGGGTCAGTTTGGCAGCACCCACCAGCAATCCTTGTGTTTTCTGGACAGTATGCAGCTCCCCCTTCTTTTGGTGGGTCAGAGGGTGTCTGAATAGGCCGGGCGTGTGTCTCAGAAGCAGCCCCTTGCACTCCGCCTACCCGACCTTTCTGCTTTGCCTTTTCAAAACCAAACAAAATGCCTCCAAACCCAATTAATTGTGCCTTTCCCAAGTGAGCCTTGCTAATCTCGTCTGCCTCTCCGCCTGCTGAGTCCAAGGAGCGAAGGGGAAGCGCCGCTGAATGGTTCCTGCTTTGCATAGCCCAGGATGGGATATTTTCATAATGACTGAAAAATGGAACTCAGCAGATAGCAAGCCTGGCTCCAAGCCAGCTGATACAGCCCAGCCCAGAGCTGTGCTGTGTCCCGCCTGCGTGGTATTTCGCCTCGCGAAGGCCTTTTAACTCCTCACCAGATTCCTCCTGCAGGAGGGGATCCAGCCAGTTAAACTCTGGCTTTGCAACTCAGTCAGGCGTTAACTTCATTCCAGGAGCAGCAAAGAATCCTGTGGCACCTTATAGACTAACAGACGTTTTGGAGCGTGAGCTTTCGTGGGTGAATACCCACTTCGTCAGATGCATGTAGTCAGTGACTACTCAACTCTCATTAGATCTTCCTTAGTTTCAACAATTTATATAGCCCACAGCATTTACCTAAAAGCAATAAAGAGTTCTGTGGCACCTTCTAGACTAACAGACATATTTGAGCATAAGCTTTCGTGGGTGAATACCCCCTTCGTCAGACGCAAGTACTCAGTGACTAAGGAATCTTGGAGCAATAACTTGACTGTTTAGAGAGGTAGCCATGTTATCTGGATCTGTAAGAAGCAATAAAGAGTTCTGTGGCACCTTATAGACTAACAGCTGTCTTGGAGCATAAGCTTGCGTGGATGANTCAGATGCATGTAGTGGAAATTTCCAGGGGCAGGTATATATATGCAAGCAAACTAGAGATAACGAGGTTAGTTCAATCAGGGAGGATGAGGCCCTGTTCTAGCAGTTGAGGTGTGTCAATACCTGATACTTCATTCCAGGGGTTCCCTTGAGATCCTGCAGTTCTATTCAAGCAAGTTGCTGGATCCCACAGAGTCCCCCATTCCAGTCCATACCCCACCCTTTTTTTCCCCACTGAGGGCCACAAAATGACCAATGTCCAGGTTTGTTGGTCCTTTCACCCTATACTTGTTGCTATTCTGTAACCTTTCAAACACTTTGGAAAAGTTACAAGTTAGCAGAGGCACAGTTTCATTTCATTCTTCCTTTGATCAGGGGACTGAACATGACAAGGCAGGATCCTCACCACTGACCGCAACGGAGCGATATCGATTTATACTAGCTGAGGACCCGGCCTATGGACTCTCCAGGAGTCTCCTGAATTTTTTGGCTCATCTCTGCAGGGTCCTGAGTATCCTGTTAGGCATCCCCAGGTTTCCTGAGCCTTCTATGGAATTTCGGGTTCAGCCCAAGGCAAAAGTCCAACTAGCTGATCTGGAGGCCCCTTTCTGACCTTAAACTCTGTGACCTGAGTGGTGTTCTTTGGGATCCCTGAATAATCACCCGAAGCAAATAGGAAGCCTGTAAATTCTGTGTGGTCTGAGCAGCCCAGGAGTTTTATCAAATCCCGTTTCGTGCGCTGACTCAGAAGCGCTCCTAGATCAGGGGCCTGGGACTCGGATTGACAGGGAGACAGCGGGATTATTTTATTAATCTTTATCGTGTCAAATATTTCTCAGTCTTTGTGGATCAAACAAAGCCTACTTTCCATTCACTAAACAGTTGTGCAAACACGGCGAAAGGCAAGATCATCTGCAATAAATATTTGATGAGAGTTGAGGTGCCTGCCACACGAGTAGCTCAATCTCTAGTTACAGCTGAATTCCAGCTTCCATTCTGCATCCCTGCCCTCTCCACCCCCCAATGCACGTTCTCAGTTGCTTCTAAGGTTTGCAAACAAATTGTTTTGGGGCTGATATTTTCTATGCTTTGTCTCAACCAGGAGTTTTTGTTTGGGTGGGGTGGGGGAGTTGCAAATTTTTTTTTTTGCAAAACTTTTGCTCAAACCCAGCATAAATAAAAAACACTTCATCCTTCCTCACTTGTTCTGATCAAACATTTTGTGTACTGACAACTCAAAAGTGGCTGAACCAGTCTTGCTCCAACTTGGCTTCTTTGGTAGATCTCATTCATTTAAAACATACATTTAACCAATTACCCACTTTTGTGTCCGATAGGCAGCTCCGTGTATGAAATTGCCACAATGAGGTGTATGCTAACAAAGTCTTAACAGAGTGATCAAATGACTTTAGGGAATCCATGGCTCTGACAGGTAAACAAGGAGGTTTGGAGAAACGCAGAGCCGTCTTCCTCTGAGATCGCCCATCTCTGATTTTTGGATTGAATCGGGGAGGGGTCACTTTCATGTAACAGCTCTTGAATTGTGATGCTTGCTTCAGTGCTTATGTGTTCCCGTTAGGGGGAGAGAGGCTGAAATACCCTCAGTGGGACAGGGTTGGTCCCATGCTATTTCCCAGGGATGATTCCTACAGTGTAACATTGGTAGATGATGCCATAGGCGGGCTTTACACAGATGGTAAAGACATTGGGTGAAATCTAGCCCCACTGTGAGGGAAGGATGGTCCAGTGGTCAGGCTGCCAACTTGGGTGTGCTGCATTCAATGCCCTGCCCTGCCCTGGTTTCCTCGCTCATTTTAGGCAACTCATTTGGGCCTGTTTAAAGGTATTTAGCCATTGCGCCTTTCAGCAGTGCATCTCCCAAATGACCTAGGAAGCTATGTCTCATTGAAAGTCAAAGGGATTTAGACTCCTATGTACCTAAGTCACTTTGGAAAATAGGCCTTGCAGCGCTGAATGGAGCAACATCGAAGTACCATTAAATATGTGGGCCTTCACCTCTCTGTTATAATAGCCCTGTGCTACTTCACAGGGGATGTTGACATGCTATCAGAATGGGGGCCATATAAGTATCTTAGGGAGATTTTGTCGTTGACTTTATCGGGGCCAGGATTTCTCCCTAGATCATTGGAAGAACGGACTTACTCTTCTGAGATTCACCCCAATTAACTCGTAAGCTTTACCTGTCCCCCATCGATAACCGTTGCTGTTATATTGCTTATTATTTGGTGTCACACCCCAAATGACTGAGGTTTGTTCAGAACAAGGTTGGGTCCCAGCCCCTAAGCTTCCAACCTAACAAAGCCAAGGCAAAATATGGGTCAGTGGTTCAACTGAAGACAGTGCAGGAAGGATTCACAGGAGACATTGGCTCTTAAGGGGGAATTTGCAGAAGGCCGAGGGCTTGGCTGCAGACAATGGATCGTGTCCTGGATGGAAGCTGGAGGCGTGTAGATAAGAATAGCAGTCAGTAGGTTTCCGGTATAGGATGGTGTTTATGTGACCGTCACTTATTCTAGGAGAGCGATGTCTGGCCCGGTGGGAGACCAGCAAAGCATGACGATGCAGTCAGACTGCTGGCCTCTGTAAAGCTTTTGTGTAACTGTCCAGGTGTCCTGGGTACAATTTCATCTGCCCCTGCCTGCAGAACAATTTTCTCTTGGGAGCGGGGGAACTTGGTGGTGCCCACCCCCCCCCCCCCAAACAAACAATCTCCAGGGGACAGAAAGCTCTTAGTTCAGTCCTCTCCTCTTGCCAAAACAAATATCATGAATTCCATGTTCTACGACCATTATCGTAAGAGCTTTAAGAAATCCTGTAGTTCTGCTAATCTGCAGCTGGCTTTTCCCTGGGTGATCTCCCAGCCAGGCCTGAACCAGTTCAGTGCGACAGGGTGGAGGAGCTCCCAGCATGCAGTGCTACGGCTGCAGGGTTCTGTGCAATCCATTTAATGAAATCTACAGTCAACCACATTCGGAGGGACTTGTTGTTGTTGTTCCTTAATGGAGGGCAGTGGTGGGAGAGGCCTCTAGCCCCCGTTCGGTTAGGGAGGCTCTGTCTGTCTGCTGCATTTTTAGGGCTCTGTGATATAGAAGCACTGTACAAAATGAAGACAGATCACTGACCCTAACCCACAGGGAGCTATTTCCTCTCTGTTCTCCCCTCCACTGGGGGGGTGTGCGCGTGTGAGACTAGGAATTTTTAACATGCCTTGTGTCTGGGTTGTTTACCATCACTGTTCATGGGGAACGGCTTACCTCAGAAAGACGTTTTATACTGGATCTAGATGCAGCTAGGCCTGGGCTGAGTCGTACCCTTTCCAGCAAGGGTCCTGCGCCTGAGCAGGCCCTGGGGTGGATTCCCTGCTGTCTTGCACCTTGAGAAGGCATTATGCCATGGAAGATCAATGCAAAGTAGGTGTAAAAAGGAGCCTTGCATTCCCCCTTGCACAGGTGTAAATGATGATGCAAGGTGCAGTAGAGAGCCAGGCCCTAGTGCCTGATTATCTAAACCAGGGTTTCTCTGGCATTATATCGCTGTGGATTGTATGTGTTGTACAGCATCAGGCAGGGTCTGAGGCAGCTATATCCCCAGCTGCCACGGAGCAGGCAATGGACTAGCGCCCAGGAGACCTTGGTCCTCTTCCTAGGTCTGCTATTGGGTGATCGTGGATAAGTCAGTTCCCCTCTTTGTGCCTCAGTTTCCCCATCTGTAAAATGGAGCTGGTGATACTGCCCTCCTCTGGAAAGTGCTTTGAGCTCTGGGGCTGAGGCACACAGGGTAAACGCTCGGAATTTCTATCCATTCAGGGTTTTATAGGCCAAGGCTTCGGGCCAGGTTCTCATTTCTGCTAAGGCCCCTTTACACTGCTCTGGCAGGGCAAAAGGGGGCTTAGCGTAAATGAGAACCAGGCCCTTGGCAATCTGTTTGGAAGTGAGGGAGGAGCCTCGTTCCTTTCCAGATCAGTTTCTCTTATTGTATCTGCGGCTTCTAGCCAACTCCTCTGAAATTCCTCGAGTGCCTAAGCCCCACCGTGTCTGAAGTGCCTGGCCCCTTGCATCTGACTCTGTCCTTGCGTGGCTCCGCTCTGCTTCCCTCTGGATGGTGCCATCCTCCTGGAGGTCATTCAATCGCCCCTTTCTAAAAGCCGCAGACAACATCGCTCTAATCTTTTGCAATGACTCCCCGACTCCTCTTTGCCTTCCGCTGTGCCTGCTCTGTGTCTGTAACATCCCGTTTATAACAAGGTGACCTGAATAGTGTTCAAAATGTATCTGACTTGATCGTTTCCCCCTCCTTGCCACTGGAGTTATACAGAGGGGTTTGGAGAGGCACCCAGCATAGTCCGTCCGATTTTTCTCCTTCCCACTTTTGGCATTAAGTAGCAATTGAATGTTCGGTATTTGCCTTTTCCTTGATTTGCATTCCTAGCCCCACTGCAGTGTTGCCTCCGTCCTGCTTCATTTCCTGGGACTGTCCTCCATTCGATGCATGCAGAGTAGTGTGAAATAACTTCCGGGGCACGGTGTTTGGATGTCAAATGAGGAGTCTGCCCTGTGACACCATCATCATGGGCTCGCATGCTGTCCCGGCCTTGGGACACATCCTGACCTGATGGTGACAACACGTTTATCCCATTGGAAAAACTCTCCACGCTGGCAGCCCTGCTTATGTGTCTCAAGACTGAATTTGAGTGAAGGAGTCAGCTGGGCTTTGCCTTCCTATGGGGTAAAGTCCTGGCCCGATGGAAGCGAATGGGAGTTTTGCCATTGGTTTTCATGGCGGCAGGATTTCACCCAGAATGCCCGTCCCTTCATTCTGAACTTATGTTGGCAGAGCGAACCCCAATTTCTCATTCTCAGTATGTTTTATCACTTTATTGAATAGCTCTTATTCTGGGGGACCTAAAATCAGACTTCATTACACCCTGTCTAGCCCATCTTTCCACCTTCCGCTCTTCGATTTATGAGGAGTGAACTTTTCCCTCAGAAAGACTGCACACACGCTGCAAGCACAGTGAAAATAATAGAAACTGGGTCACAGGCTGTAATTTAAAGTCCTTGGCCTCACACCTTCCATCTCCTAGCTTATTACGGTGCCAGGATTATTTTACATTTCAGGAGAATGAGGCCAGTGTTTTAACATTTTAAAATGTGTTTTTATACACTATTAAATGTATCACTTGAATATAAACGGCAAGACTTTTTATGAACCATATAAAATTTTTATGGCACATATGTACTTTTCCCTGATGAAGTTCTACAAGTCTTGAGCACGAAGTTCTACCGTGTAGGACATGATCCAAAGCTCAGTGAGGTCCATGGGAGTCTTCACTGGACTTTGATCAGGCCCGTTGTTTGGATCATGTACCACACAACTATCTGAAAGGCGTGAACACCGAGGATGGAGGAGAATTGTTTCAGTTTCGTTCTTTGTATTACAGTAGCACCTAAATGAGATTGGGGGCCAATTGTGCTAGGTACTATGCAAATATATCGTAAAAGACAATCAAGCGCTTACTGTCTAAATGAACGTCACAGACAGAACAGGAGAAGGAAATTGGAGGTGAAGTGACTGGCTAAGGTCATAAGCAGATTAATGGCCCTACTGGGAATATAACCTCATCTCATGAGTCTGAGCCTTATTCACAAGCCCTCTCTGCTTCTTGTGTTATAGACAGGAGTCATGGGCCAAGATTCAGAAAAAGAAATTCACTGGGTGAGATCAACTGGCTAGTGGGAGAGCCTCCTGTATGGTAGTGGAAGAGCCATTGCACAAATCCCTAGAAGATACACAGAAGGAAATGAGCCCTCATTGGACCGGGGAGGTAAGATGGGAGGGGGACTTGAAATGCAGCTCACATTCCTAATGGTGTCCTGAGAACCAAGCAGTGGAGGGGCTGGGTGTGGAGATGCAAAGATGATCCATCGCAGGGTTTGTGAACCTCTGGGGCCGGCCACCTCTAATTTCTTCAAGGCCACAGTTCTAAGAAGTGAGGGACCTGTTTCTATCCACTGATGGGCTTAACCTTTAAAGTTTAGATGTAGAGCCAAACTCTGGGTCTGTTCAGCTCCTGGTTTGATTCTGGGTGCATACATGAACAGATGTGTAAAAAAAAAAAAAAACAACCCAACATGGGGGCTTATTTATGTAATGTTTGTTCTGCGGGATGCTCTGGGAACATGTATGGACGTGCACACTGAGAACAATCTCTCCATTGCCCCAGATTCCTCCTGTGAAGGCTTAGCAGAATTCAGTTTAAATTTTTTTTTTAAATATTTGTGACGGATAATATCGATGTTTGTTCTTACGCTTTTTTCCGTTTTTATTGATTTAAACTGTCACAGCTGCAGGAAATTATGCAGGAATCAGGTAATGGGGAGGGTGAGACAATCATTATTTAATGGCAGTAGATGCTGAGATTCAAAAAGCTAAGGTGGGTAAGGTAATACAGTGGTTCTCAACCAGGTGTGGGGCCACAAGCAGGTTTCAGGGGAGCTGCCAAAATAATCCAGAGAGCAGGGCCGGTGCTAGACTCACTGGGGCCCAGGGCAGAAAACCGAAGCCCAAGCCCCCTAGTCTGGGGCTCAAGCCAAAGCCCGAGCAACTTACCTTCATAGCGCCCGCTGTGGGGTGGGTCCCTAGGCAGCTGTCCTGCTTGCCACTAGCCAATGCCAGCCCAGATTTTTTATCTACTGGCTCTGCAGAAAAACAGTTGTTATGACACAAGCGTGCTGTGGAATTTTTTAGCACGTTTCTGGGGCCCAGAAAGAAAAAGGTTGAGCGCTGCTGAGGTAATAGCTTTTCTTGGGCCAACTTCTGTGGGTGAGCGAGACAAGTGTCCAACATCACCTGCCTGAACAGGCAAAGTAAATATCCTTACATCTAATCCTAGCAGGTTCCCAAACAGCTTTTTTCTTATTTTGCTGATCTGGAAAGTTCGATTATCATCGCTGTAAATATTTTTTGCTGATTCATGTGTGGTGGAATTGATGTTTACTGACAAAAATTGACTCCTTTCAAGCCGATTCATGTGGCATTCATAGCGAGGGAACTCTGAGGACCCTGTTTCTGTGTACTGCACCGTTAATCTGTGAATTCCAGAGAGACGTGGTAGCCATTCTGTGCTAGTTCGGCTGAGGAGGTACGCACACTCTCTTTCTCTGGGGCAGATTCTCTGTTGCTTTGAGCCTTGCGCAATTGTCTGCGCTTTTCCCTGGCATACACAAGGTACAGGTTACTTTCCCATGGAAACGTTACTTTGATTCTCTCTCTTCATCCAGAATCAAAGCCAGTTTTGCTCTGTCACTGACAGCAAAGAGTTGACAAAGTTCTCCAGGAGCAAGGGATTTTTGTTTGGGCTCTTTTTTCCCCCAGGAAAGAGAAGAAACGCCAGCCCTAACCTCCCACCACACATTGCGTGAGGGCTGACACACCTCAAAGTCAGCGCTGCACACATGCCTGAGAACCGTGAGCCCACTCATGGGTGCTCGCCCATCAGCTACAGACAAATGGGAAGCCCTTTTTTCATCCCTTGGTTGGCAGAGCTCCGCAATAAACTCCTGGTGCAGTGCAGTAAAAACTTCCTTCCTCTAACATATGCTAATTTGATTTTAATAGGATTCACATTTTCCAACAGTAGTTCAGTGTTCGCCATGTAAGTTATAATCATATCTAATTGGTAATTCAAACATAACAAATTTCTAGGATAAATTATTCTTAGATAATAGCCCCTGGAGAACTACTAAGGTGTGTGTGTGTATATATATAATATGTATATTTTATGGATCTGTAAAAAAAAGAATCCGTCGATGAATGAGTTCAAGAGAAGGACAGTTTTTAAATAGGGGTTTATTAAATGAATGTTTCAACCTGGGGACCAGGGGTGCAAAGGGAACCCACGGCCCAACCCCGATACCAGATTGACCTATGCAGTGATTTGCAGGCAGGGCCTTGGAAGGGAGGATTTATGGGTATGTGGCAAATCAAAGGGAACCAACCGGTTCAGAATGAAACTGGGTGCTCTCCATAGCACCGCTCTCTTTTGCACCGCTCAGCCTGCAGGACCTGAGCATGATGAGGTGGCTGGAGAGTGGAGCGCTAGGACCTATTGCCTGGGTTTCGCTGTTTGTGTCAGAAAGTTGATGGGTTTTACGGAAACCTCATGCGTTGCAATTTTCCTCATTCAGTAGTTGCACAGGAGAAGCTGTTATGAACATACTGGACAGGATGCATCTCCAGCCATTGTACAGCCAGCTAGCACAGATCCTGCTGGGAGAAAGTCCATTTCTTCCTCGGGGGGGGGGGGGTGATGGTGGTGGTCACTGGATAATGCCAGGATATGGGTGTGCCAGAGTGGATTGGCACGGATGGATCATTTCCTCTGTCTGTGGTCCCCCTCCACTAGTGTGACTAGATGTCCTGATTTTTGGGGGCTTTGTCTTACATAGGTGCCTATTACCCCCCGCCCCCCACACCCACACACCCATCCCAATTTTTCACACTTGCTGTCTGGTCACCCTGCCCTCCACATGTGACAGCAGCCTTGATGGAGAATCTGGTTACATGGTTGTTTCTCTACATACCTAAGACACAGTTGGGCTCTGCAGTGTGGGCAGAACAGAACCACATCCCCAAACCAGGCAAAAGCCAGGGCCATGTGAAATCGCATCTACACAATGGAACCATGTTATCAGCAGGTCACTGGCAACTCCAGTTGTATTGTGGGGAGAAAGGATGTCGGAGCTGTCTGACTCCACCACTAATCAGGGTGAAAATGGATGAGCTTGCCCTAAAGACCAGGCATTTCTAGTCTGGGGGTTTGTTGTCACCATTCCACCCTGGATGTGTATGTATAGAAAGGCGTTTCCTAGCCAGAATGGTACCTTTACAACAGACAGATGGTTTAACAGCGATGCATCCCAGGCAACCTACTTCTTATAAAAAGAGAGCATCGTTCTGCAGAGCCCGCAGTCTCTTTCTGGCACCGGACCCCATAATGCAGAGGCAAGGGAAATCTTAAATGCAAAACAAAAGCCTACTTTGTAGGAATATCAGAGGGGTAGCCGTGTTAGTCTGGATCTGTAAAAGCAGCAGAGAATCCTGTGGCACCTTATAGACTAACAGACGTTTTGGAGCGTGAGCTTTCGTGGGTGAATACCCACTTCGTCAGACGCAGGTAGTGGAAATTTCCAGGGGCAGGTATATATATGCTAGCAAGCAAGCTAGAGATAACGAGGTTAGTTCAGTCAGGGAGGGTGAGGCCCTGTTCTAGCAGTAGAGGTGTGAAAACCAAGGGAGGAGAAACTGGTTCTGTAATTGGCAAGCCATTCACAGTCTTTGTTTAGTCCAGAGCTGATGGTGTCAAATTTGCAAATGAACTGAAGCTCAGCAGTTTCTCTTTGAAGTCTGGTCCTGAAGTTTTTTTGCTGCAGGATGGCCACCTTAAGGTCTGCTATAGTGTGGCCAGGGAGGTTGAAGTGCTCTCCTACAGGTTTTTGTATATTGCCATTCCTGATATCTGATTTGTGTCCATTTATCCTTTTCCGTAGTGACTGTCCAGTTTGGCCGATGTACATAGCAGAGGGGCATTGCTGGCATATGATGGCGTATATTACATTGGTGGACGTGCAGGTGAATGAACCAGTGATGGTATGGCTGATCTGGTTAGGTCCTGTGATGGTGTCGCTGGTGTAGATATGTGGGCAGAGTTGGCATCGAGGTTTGTTGCATGGATTGGTTCCTGAGCTAGAGTTACTATGGTACGGTGTGCAGTTGCTGGTGAGAATACGTTTCAGGTTGGCAGGTTGTCTGTGGGCAAGGATTGGCCTGCCACCCAAGACCCGTGAAAGTGTGGGATCATTGTCCAGGATGGGTTGTAGATCCCTGATGATGCGTTGGAGGGGTTTTAGCTGGGGGCTGTATGTGATGGCCAGTGGAGTCCTGTTGGTTTCTTTCTTGGGTTTGTCTTGCAGTAGGAGGCTTCTAGGTACACGTCTGGCTCTGTTGATCTGTTTCCTTATTTCTTCGTGCGGGTATTGTAGTTTTGAGAATGCTTGGTGGAGATTTTTTAGGTGTTGGTCTCTGTCTGAGGGGTTAGAGCAGATGCGGTTGTACCTCAGTGCTTGGCTGTAGACAATGGATCGTGTGATGTGCCTTTGTAGGAAGGCAGCTTCCTTTCCAGTGAAACCCTTTAATGTGCCAGGGCTTTGCCATCCTGGGGTGAAACATTGCAGCTCACAACACCCTTGCTGCTTGCTTTTTGTCTCCTACTGTAGCTGTGTTTTGTATGAAGATTTGTTTCACTTTCTAATGGTGCAAACAAATCCATTGGGCTAGAGGGTGAGGATCTGTGAGCTGGATCCCCAGGTGGCTAGATCCACTGACTTCCATGATCTGGCCTGTGTGTGTGTATTTTTAATTATGTTATGGATTAGATTCCCCAGCAGTGGCAATCAGTGTAGCTTCATTAAAGTTAATGGGCCAGATCCTCAGCTTTTGTCAATTGGTGGAGCTCCACTGAAATCCCTAAAACTCCCCTTTGATTCTTTCTGTCTCTCTGTTTCTGCATCCTCCCTTTCCTTCCTTTGCTCTGTACCCATCATCCTCTCCCCACATATTCTGCCAGGGATAACTAGCACATAGGACTAAAAATCCCAACACCCTCATGCAGTGGACAATATTAACCCCCCCTTCCCGCTTTGCAGATGGAAAAACTCAGGTGTGGAGCAGTTAAATGATCTGTCTAAGCTCACACACGATTAGAGCTGGAGAATCCTTGACTCGGACCATTAAACCATCCTGCCAGCTCTGCTGTGTCTTCTGGGAATTAGAACCAGTTGGAAATTTTCCAGCAAAGCAGAGTTTTGTCAGAAAATGCCAATTCTTCGAACCCAAGATGTTTAGCAGATTTGACAGATCAAACACAGGTTTCTAAGGGAATCCTGCCAGCTTGCTGGGCTGCTAAGGACCCTGTGTCTTCAGCTCTGGTGCAAAGCATGCCAGGGCTTCCAGGCTTCTGGTTTAAACCTAGGGGGTGCAGACGGCTGGGGTCCAGTGTGAGACTGGGGTTCAGAGTTAATCACAGAATCACAGAATATCAGGGTTGGAAGGGACCTCAGGAAGTCATCTAGTCCAACCCCCTGCTCAAAGCAGGACCAATCCCCAGACAGATTTTTGCCCCAGTTCCCTAAATGGCCCCCTCAAGGATTGAACTCACAACCCTGGGTTTAGCAGGCTGATGCTCATGGTGCAGAAATTCTACAAACTAGCTGTTAACATTCTATTGCCCAAAGGGCAGAGGTTTAGTGAGCTCAGGAGACCCAGAATGGTGGAATTCTTGTACCATTTGAGGCTGAAATCTCATGTCAGTGATTTTTTGACTGTGTCCCAACTGGATTAAACAATAAAAAAAAGAGATGTCCAGGCCCCTTCTGCTTTGGTATCTGACCCAGAAGTGGATGGTGGTACGTTCAGATTCATCTATGGCTTCAAACTTGAATTTCTCCTCGCCAACTTTAGAAGGGCTTGGGGTTATAGGTTCTAGTTTTGGCTAAGATCAGAGACCTGATCACTGCGCTTGTTGCAAGCCTCCCTGGAAATGTAACAACATCCCTAGCTGGAGTCAGCTATGGGGATTGAACCCATGACTTCTGGATGTAAAATCTTTATCCTGTGCAGCTTGACTTAGAGAACCAGATCTGTTAGTCGTCAGGCAGTAGCAAACTCAAAAATCTCTACATGTGGTCTCCCCACTAGAGCGGGACACAATGCCACTCTGTGTTAGGATGGATTACAAAAGGCCATGGGGCTTGTAGGATATGGTCAGTTTAAAATGTGTGATTACTGGGATGCTCAGTGAGCAATAGATATTTTTCAGGGCTGGTTCAACAGTCTCTGCCAAAAAAAGTTTGTTTTTTTTTAATCTGAAGATGTGATTTGGGCAAAATCAGAATTATCCACAGGAAAATATTTGTCACCAAAATATTTTGATATTTCCAATTACTTTTGCCATGTCACTTGAAGCTAAAATGCCACTGGGAAACAAACCGTTCTGGTTCAAATTGATGTTTCGTTGACACTGAAAACATTAACATTTCATTCTGACCTGTCGTATTAAAACTCTCTGGTGCACAGAAATTTTCACTCTTGTGACTTCCTGTCCTGATGTATTTTCCAACCAGTTCTAGTCTTGCCTAGCACTGAACACCGCCTTGTGTTGTCTGCCTTCGCTGGCGTTTTTTGTGCGAAATCCATACGAATGAGGTCAGTAGCCTTTAGAAAGCCAGGTTCACAGGCAGTGCATTTAAATGCAAAACCTGGAGCCGTGGATGCTCATAAATAAGGACGTCTTGCAGGCCCTGGTAGGCAGGCATAGGCCGAGGCCTTGGTGAAGCCGTGAGCTATTGTCCCAGCAAGGCTGTTCTATACCCCAGTGCCTCAGCACAGGGTAACAAATGAACTATTGTGAGCAGTGTGAGAGCTCACAAGGGCTCAGGTCAGTGGGGTGTGATTTTAGTGCTGGACCTTTCTGGGCCCATGAGCGATTGGGGTATGAAGCAGCATTCAGCAGCCCCCTCAGGCACACTCATGTCCATACCTCTCCCTGAAATAGAGGCCATGTCGGGGGAACAGTTAGCTCCGGGTGTGGGGTGGGTTGTTTTTTTTCCTAATGCGTCTGGTGTAGGGTGACCAGACAGCACATGTGAAAAATCGGGATGGGGGCAGGGGTGTGTGTGGGGGTAATAGGTGCCTATAAAGCCCCAAATATGGGAACTGTTCCTATAAAATCGGGATATCTGGTCACCCTAGCCTCATGTGACTTTGTTTCTCTTGCTGGTCTTCCTCCCTCTTTTCCCCCATTGCTTGGTTCTGCAGTTAGACCCCTTTGTAAAGTATGGGAGCCCCTGTGGCTCTAAATCGGGGGGGGGGTCTCTCTCTCTTGCCACAGGAGACAGTTTGAGGGCCATGCATATTATTGACAAATCCAGCTTCATGCACAATGGGGACTGAACTAGCTGGCTGTGTGGTAATGCTAGGGCGACCAGACAGCAAGTGTGAGAAATCGGGATGGGAGTGGGGGGTAATAGGAGCCTATATAAGAAAAAAAAAAACAAATATCGGGACTGTCCCTATAAAATTGGGACATCTGGTCACCCTAGGTAATGCTGG
This sequence comes from Chelonoidis abingdonii, assembly GCF_003597395.2. Lineage (NCBI taxonomy): Eukaryota > Metazoa > Chordata > Testudines > Testudinidae > Chelonoidis > Chelonoidis abingdonii. The sequence goes on from NC_133791.1 coordinate 15,990,692, forward strand.
CTGGGATTTGCAAAGGGACCTAAGGAACATTTGTGCTGCAGTAGCAGCTCCCAGCTTAGGGCTCCAGTGTACGAGGCACTGAAACAAAACATATTGTAAATGACAGCTCAGGCTGCAATCTCAAGGCTAAGCCATGACAGGTGGCAGAGGCACCAGTGGGTCTGGTGGGGTGAGGGGAGGGAGGCTGGAGTAACCGAAATAATAGGGTACTTTAGCACAGTCAGGCTGTGTCTGCATTTCTTAGCCAATCAGGAGCACTGAGCACAGCTCACCATCTGCTTAGCTGCTATGAGCTGGCAGGTTTCTGTGTGAATCACGTCAGAGGGGAGAACTAGGAGGAGGTGTCGGCTTTTTTTTATTTATACAGGAGTAGGTGGGGGAGGTTCTATGGCCTGCAATGTGCAGGAGATCAGATTACATCGGGGGGGGCGGGGAGAGGATGTCTCAAACTTTTTTTGCTGCTCCCCCGAAAATATTTCAGGCTCTAATGACACCGCCCCTCTCCAAGTGATAGCAAATTACTGTACAGGAGTGAGTACTCATGGTATCACCTCCCTTCCTTCTGTGCTGCTGCTGGCGACAGCGCTGCCTTCAGAGCTGGGCAGCTGGAGAGCGGCAGCTGCTGTACCCCACGGGTGACAGAACAGGGAGGCCAGAGGGCCATAGTGGACCCTGCCCTATCCCTGTCCTCTTCCCCCCATGTCTCCACCCCCTGGGCTTCCCACCCAGGGCAGATGGAGGTGGAGGGGGTAAGAGCCATGTGGGCAGCTGTGGGGAGACGTGGTGGACCCTCCACTTGTCCGCAGTGGAGAAAGCCTGAGAGCAGCCTGTGGTCCCACCCCCAGTGTGTCCCGCCCAGCGCAGGTGGAGGTTCCACGCTGGGCTCCCCACAGCTGCCTGTGCAGCTCGTACTATGGCTGGGCAGCAGCTCCAAGGCCCCCCCTGCTCCCCTGCCCAGAGTGGGGTTGCAGGGGAAGAACCACATGGACAGCTGTGAGAAGCCTCGGTCTGTCCACCTGCCCTGAGTGGGGACATGGGCAGGGCGCTGCTTTCAGCCCCCACCCCTGCGCCAGCTTCTGGCTTGGTTGGGGGCGGGGTCTTGGTGGGGGAGGGCCTCAACTGAGGGAGCAGGGCCCCCTGCAACCCCACTTTTGGGAAGGCTCTGCTGCCTTTTCTGTATCCCCCTTTTTTCAGTTCACCTCAGGCAAGTACTGTAGTACAATCTCTTTAGCGTGAAAGTGTAAAACTTACAAACGTAGATTTTTTTTGTTACATAACTGCACTCAAAAACAAAACAATTTAAAACTTTAGCGCCTACAAGTCCACTCAGGCCTCCTTGTTCAGCCAATTGCTAAGACAAACAAGTTGGTTTAGATTCACGGGAGCTACTGCTGCCTGCTTCTTATTTACAATGTCACCTGACAGTGAGAACAGGCGTTCGCATGGCACTTTTGTAGCCAGCGTTGCAAGGTAGTTACATGCCTGATGCGCTAAACATTCATATGCCCCTTCATGCTTCGGCCAGAGGACATGCTTCCATGCTGATGATGCGTGTTAAAAAAAAAAAATGCATTAATTACATTTGTGACTGAACTCCCTGGAAGAGAATTGTATGTCTCCTGCGCTGTTTTACCTGCATTCTACCATATATTTCTGCGGATGATGACCCAGCACATGGTGTTCCTTTTAAGAACTCTCTCACAGCAGATTTGCCAAAACACAAAGACGGTACCAATGTGAGATTTCTAAAGATACCTACAGCACGTGATCCAAGGTTTAAGAAGCTGAAGTGCCTTCTGAAATCTGAGAGGGACGAGGTGTGGAGCATGCTTTCAGACGTCTTAAAAGAGCAATACTCTGATGCGGAAACTACAGAACGTCTGTCTACAGCATGGACGCACATTCCCCTGGAATGTGGCTGACGCATGAAGGGACAGATGAATCTTTAGCGCATCTTGCAATGCCGCCTACAACAGTGCCATGTTCTCACTGTCAAGTGACATTGTAAACAAGAAGCAGGCACCATTATCTCCTGCAAATTGTAACCAAACTTTTTTATCTGAGGGATTGTCCACGGAGTGGACTTGTAGGTGCTAAAGTTTTACACTGTTTTAGTTCTGAATGCAGTTATTTTTTGTACATAATTCTACATTTGGATGGTCAACTTTCATTAAAAGAGCTTGCACTACAGGACGTGTAGGAGATGACTTGGGATTTTTACGAACAAACCTTTGTAATCAACAATACATACTGAGTGAGCACTGGATGCTTTGTATTCTGTTTGTAATTGAAATCAATACATCTGAAAATGTAGACAACAGCCAAAAATATTTAAACAAATGATATTCTATTATTAACAGTGCGATTAATCGCACAATTAATTTTTTTAATCATTTGACTGCCCTTGCAACAGTGGCTGTCTTTGCTCTGTATGATGCTGCTGAGCTGGTTACACTCCAGACAAACATTATGAGGCATCTAGTTACTCTCAGCTGGCCCGCTTGTTCTATTTCATTCTAGTCAAGCTGTTCTAGTGACCCCATCACCTGGACTCCGAGCCCCTCACCTTACCACTATTGGGTGAGGAAATCCCAGCAAGACATAGCTGAGGGGACAGCTGACTCTAACAGGCGGCTTGGTGCCCTCTGTAAATATGGGACTAGATTCTGCTCCATGCCCAGCTCTTTTCTGCCATACCACTAACGTAAAGAGGACTGAGAGCTGCCATCCATGGGCTGCCGAGGATTCCTCTGGAGGGGGAGACTCCCTGGTTGAGCCACAGCCAGCATAGCCAGCCTTATATGCCCCCCGGGCCAACATAGGTAGCCCCATGGGCACCATGTTGGGCTTCTGTGATCCCTGTTGTTATAACAGGTTATTTCAAGCCAGTGTAGTTGACAACAGTCGCTGGGCTGCTCCAAACCAGGCTTGGGATGGGAACAACATAAACTGAACCCCAGGGTAGTGGCGTTATAAGCATCTTCTCTTTGGCATGCCAGCTACGCAGCATCCAGCATTTACTAGGCAGAACTGAGGCTTCACCCCCTTGGCATTGCCACATCTACATGAGGTCTAGCGTGACTGTGCTGAGGTCTTATTCCAGTGCCCAAGGGAGGAAATGGGTGCATGTCCATTGATCAGTCCAAGGTATTGCAAGACAGAAGACGAGCACTGCATTGAGTGGGGGATCTTGATATTTGTAACTGGACAAAAAGCTACTCTTCCCCCTCCCGCAGTGCACTAGAGATTCTGGGGAACCCCCAACTCATTGCCTCCTGCAAGCAAAAAGCCAGGCCTTGTTGCTGCAACAATAAAATATATTCAGTTTGTGTTGGAGCAGAACAAGGGAAAATCTTACAGGCCTCACTGCTTTTCCCCAAGCGCGGCATGTTTGCACAGTGTTAGTGCTAGCACCTAACCGGGACTGCAAGAGAAAACACTAAATCCCACTCCCCCAGCGCTGAAACAGCCATGCGATTAAGCACCAAATCCCAGTTAAACAAAACCAAGGGGGGGTGGGGGGAAAAATCGCAGGTGTCAGAACAAGGAAATTAAATATTCATTTCCGAGCAAGGTTTCTTCATGGACTCGAATGAGGCATCATGAATAAATGATGCTGGAGCATAATTAAGGTATTTTGTCTGTCTATTAAAATGCGTTTTCAGGAAATGACCTTTGCTGGTGCTCCCCTCCCCCCATCCTTTCGACTAGCGGCTGCTTTTTATTTTATTATCCTGCTAAGCGTGTTAGCGCCTCAATCTGTTTAGTTGGCTCCAGCCTGCAGGCAGTGAAGTGCAAGGTTGGTGCCAGACTCCACTAATCTCCAGCCCAAGCTTTACCTCCAGCTGTCCTGGATCTAGGGTGACCAGACAGCGTGTGAAAAATCAGGATGGGGGTGGGGGCTAATAGGAGCCTATATAAGAAAAAAGCCCCCCAAATCAGGCCTGTCCCTATAAAATCAGGACATCTGGTCCCCCTACCTGGATCTAAGGTGCTATTTAATGAAGTCAGCACTCATGCCTGGCTAAGGTGCTGGCATTGGCCATTGTCTCCAGTGGCTGAGTGAAGGGGTACAGCTGTGGTTAAGTCTCTGGGCTGGGATTCAGGGGATTGCACTGCATGGCATGGGCCTTGGGCAAGCCATCAATCTCGCCTCTCAGCTATGATGGAGCTGCTAAGACCTGGGCTCTCCCCTTCTTTGTCTGTCTTGACTCTTTAGGGCAGCGGTTGGCTGCGTACGCTGCCTGGCACCATGGGGACCTTGATCTTAGTCAGGGCTGTCAGGTGGACCTGGTTGGGAATGTTTTTCCATGGAAGGGAAGTCGCGAGGTCATCTAGTCCAGTCCCCTGCACTCATGGCAGGACTAAGTATTATCTAGACCATCCCTAACAGGTGTTCATAGAAGATTAGGGTTGGAAGAGACCTCAGGAGGGATCTAGTCCAAGCCCCTGCTCAAAGCAGGACCAATCCCCAGCTAAATCATCCCAGCCAGGGCTTTGTCAAGCCTGACCTTAAACCTCTAAGGAAGGAGATTCCACCACCTCCCTAGAGAACCCATTCCAGTGCTTCACCATCCTCCTAGTGAAATAGTGTTTCCTAATATCCAACCTAAACCTCCCATACTGCAACTTGAGACCATTGCTCCTTGTTCTGTCATCTGGTACCACTGTTTGTCCAACCTACTCTTAAAAATCCCCCACAATGGAAATTCCACAACCTGCCTAGGCAATTTATTCCAGTGCTTAACCACCCTGGACATTAGGAAAAACTTCCAAACTGCCAACCTAAACCTCCCTTGCTGCAATTTAAACCCATTGCTTCTTGTCCTGGCCTCAGAGCTTAAGAAAAATGATTTTTCTTCCTCCTCCTTGTAACAACCTTTTACATATAATATCTGAAAACTGTTCTCATGTCCCCTCTCAGTCTTCCCTTTTCCAGACTAAACAAACCCAATTTTTTCAAATCTTCCCTCCAAAGTCATGTTCTCTAGACCTTTAATCATTTTTGTTGCACTTCGCTGAACTTTCTCCAGTTTGTCTCCATCTTTCCTGAAATGTGGTGCCCAGAACCGGACACAAGACTCCAGCGTGGAGTAGTGTGGAAGAATTACTTCTTGTGTCTTACTTACAACACTGCTGCTAATACATCCCAGCATGATGTTCACTTTTTTTTTTGGAGCAAAACATGCCATTTCATTGCAAGTGAAATTGTTTGTGGGAAAGGACCACATGTGACACTTTATTTTTGACTGAAAAAGTTGAAACCAAAGCTTTTTGACTGTCAATATTTTGTTTCGCTGTTTTTCTAAACCAAGTCCGGATTTCTGGCTCAAAAGGACGTTTTGTTGAGAGCCGTAAGCTAATTATAGAAAACAAAGCAAACAAATCAAAATATACAAATAAACGGGTGCAATTGAAAACAAAATGTTTTGATTGCCCAGAACCAATAAATAAATAAATAAAATTTGTCCTTTTTGGCTTGCAAATGATGTTGGTTAGTCACCCTGCCTCAGGAACACTTTTCTATACATTAGAAATGTTTATGAGACAGGCAGGGCCGCCCGGCAGTGGATGGGAATTGGGGCAATATGCCCCAGGCCCCGCAAGCGCTGGCCCAGGGGCAATCCGGATCTTCGGCAGCATTTCAGTGGTGGGGGGCCCTTCAGTCACTCTGCATCTTCAGCAGCATTTTGGAGGTGGGGGGCACTTCAGTGCCCCCAAAGCCGCGGAGCGACTGAAGAGCCCCCCTGCCGCCGAAGACTGGGACCACTGCTGGGTGAGTACAAGCACCGCAGCTCCCTCGCTTTTCCCCAGGCCCCCTGAATCCTCTGGGGTGGCCGTGGAGACAGGAAAACAGGTTCCCATGCACCTCTCTCTTTGCAGGGGCGAACATCGCAAATGTAATAAAGAACAACAAACGCACATGGAATATGTACAAACCTGGGCACTTAGCAACCGAGGGTTAAAGAATCTGCCCTTGGCCTCAGAACTGGCCTCTGTTTTGTGCTTACCATTAGTTTGTTCTCCTCTGTTTGCAAGAGCCAGAAGGCCAAGCATTAAGGGCAGCAAACATATTCTGATTTCAAGCCAAGTATATCACGCCTGGGGTAACTCCACTGAAAGCCACGGGGTTATGGCACAGGCGGATCTGGCCCAATCTGCAGTGAGGGAAACGGAGACAGAGAGGTTTGCACATTTTCCAAAGTAGCCACAGCTTTTGAGTAAATAACATAAGGCACCTGGTGTCTGATTGATTGTCCCCAGGGCTGAGCACCTTTACCTCCAGCTGCAATCAATGGGAGCTCAGCACATCTGGAACAGTGGGGTGTGAATTCAAAATCAGTGGCTACCTCTGAAAATTTCGACCAAAATAACTTGTCCAAGGTGTTACAGAATTGGTGACAGAACTGGGGCTAGAACCCAGCTGTTCTCGCTCCCAGCCCCATCTTCTGTTAGACTTTCTGCCTCCGTATGGCTAGATGGGGTGACTTTTGCCAACATCGGTACCTAAACTGAATCTGCGAAATATGTGCCTGGATGCATTCCCTGTGTGTGCTTCTGTGTGTAATTACCGGCTCTTGTTTTTGCATGTGCAAGGACCAGATTGCCCTTTCTATAGGCCAAGGATTGCACACGGCAAATAATACGCGCTGCCTTTTACCAGGGGGACATTTTTTTCATTTTAATTAAATCGACCGAGGAAGCCAAGACACAGACAGAAAGAGACCGAGGACAAGACTGTAAATAGTTTAGAAAAAGAAAAAGAAAAGAAATGAAAACCAATTGACGGAGATGTAAATGCTGGGTGGAGCTGCTCAAAGGAGGAGGAGGAAGAGGCAAGCCTTCACGTCAGCTCCAGGATCACTGTTAGGGTGAGCATCAAAATTAGCCTGAAGCCGCTGTGGCTGGTCACTGAACCTAGACAAAGCAAGGAAGGGTTAGGGTTAGTGACGTGTGGTGTCCTGGAACAAACAAAGAGACTGTTTATATATCTCTTCGTATAGCACCAGACATGGTGCCTTACAGACAAACGGACCAGATTCCGATCACAGTCATGCCGCTGTAAATCTGGGGTAACTCCACTGATTGCAGCGACTTTAATCTGGATTCCCACCAATGCTAATGGCGTTTAATATTCATGACTTGTATCATTTTAGTTGCTGGGGGCCCCCAACTGAGATCAGGGTCCCATTGGCTTTACAATCACATAGCAAGAGACACTCTTGGCCCCCAAAGAGGCTACAGTCTGACTAGCCAAGACAAAGGGTGGGAGAATGGAAGCACTGGTATCCCCATTTTGGGGACGGTGAAACTGAGGTTACACAGGGAGTGTGCGACAGAGCCAGGAACTGAGCCTCACTCTCCCAAATCCCAGTCACGTCCCTTAACCACAAGATCAGCCCTTCTCACAGTGGTTGGTTCAAGATCAGAATCTGGCCTAGAGCCCTGCCCTGAGGTGCTAACATCCTAAGATATGATAGTTGCAAAATGGTTGTAACTGATACACAGCTGTAACTTGCGCTGCTTTACTGATCTGGCATTGACTGGGTGTGCCAAACCAGTGCAGCTTAAACACTGGGGGAGAGGAGGTGTCTGTGCTATAGGAAAACCAAGTAAGTGGAGGGTATAAAGTAATGCAGAATCCCTACCAACATTTGAACATATCCTGCACCATCCCCAGGGCTACCAGGGCCAAATTTAGCAGTGTCAGAACTAGGCACAACCCTTACTGGGGCAAATTCTCTGCTCCATGTACAGCTGGCCGGGAAATGCTTTTCTTGACTCATGAGAGTTTTCAAAAAAAATTTCCCATCCTGAACAGGGATGAAAAGTCAATCTTAAAAATGTTCCCAAACCAAAAATCCAAAATGGTTTTCGGGTCAGATCAATCAAAGCATCTTCTGTAGATAATTTTGAAATGTTCCATTTCAGTTTTCACTTTTCTTTTTGGTTTATTTTTCTGCTATAAATTTCAAAATGAAATTTATAGCAGAGAAATAAAGTAGTTTTGAACTGGAAAACAAAATTTTGTTTAGAAAATGTCAAAACACGTCCCATTTTGACAATTTCAACATTTTTTTTTCAAAGTAGAAGTTTTGATGAAACTGAACCTGTACTGCCAACAGTTTTGGCTTCGACGCACCAACATTTTCTGATGAAAAATATATTTTGTCAGAAAACTGCCCACCTGCTCTTGTGGGGAGTGCCCACAATGCCTCGGGGTAGGGAGTGAACACTATTGCAGGAAGCAGTGTAATTTGTGCTAGAAAAGGCAGGCTGGGGGCTGGAATACCGTAGATTGCAGTGAGAATGGAGGAGAGCTGATTCAGGAATGATTTTTTTCCCCCCTTGTGATAAATCTGGATGAAAACCCAACACTTTCATTTTCTGAGAAATGTTACGGCTTTTCATCAAAAAACAAACTCCCCCCTCCCGCCCTCAATTTTTGGGTCTTGTTTTTTCAATGAGAACCTGAAAAAGTAATAGACAAAATGGAATTTGGTTTTTCGTGCAAACTTCCGTGCTGTCAAAATAAACTTTTTTTCATTGGAAAAAAAGTTTAGATGAAATTTTTTTTGACCAGCTCAAGTGATTATGGTGAAAACAAACTTCTTTGTCTATACAAAGGAACAACCATCATAGTCAGCATAGGTTGTCTTGCTGCTTATTGACTGCTAGTGGTTCACCAGCTGATTAGTAACACTACGGATCATAATACAGACCAGTGGTTCTTAACCTTTACTGCAGCCTGCACCCCTTTGGTTCTCAAAATATGTTCTCACACCTCTTAAACTTAGGTATATGTTTGTTTGAATATTACAGTATTCGTTAAAAAATGTATAATGTTAATAAATATAGGTTTGACAAAACAAAGTAGTTGTACTTACATGCCTGTGCTTAATTTGTTTTCTCGCTGTTTTACCTTCTAAAAAAACATCTGGCCTGTCTCGCACCCCTAGGGTTACAACCCCTGCATTATAAACTGCCAGAAAATGTTTGGTCCCTTGGGGCATGGAAGATTCCCCAGACTAAACGCACAGTTTTATCTGTGCATGGCCTCCTAAGAACATGAGGTGTTCAGAGCTCTCCATCCACCCCAGAAGCAACTGAGAAATTAGCTGTAATTTATGATGAAATGCAATATAGGATCCCAACTTACCACTTGAGTCCTCTGTTCCTCTTGGAATATTTGGGTTTTCTAATTAAAACAAAATATACACAGATACTAATTAGAATTAGATGCTAATTTCAGATGGGATAACATCAAAAGAATCTTTCAAGTGCACATATATCTCTTGGGACACAGAAAGCTAATGTCTCTTTCACACCATTGTTGCACTCTGCCTTTCTTGCTAACAAGGGTCAATCATTGCTTGGTGCCCAGCGAAGTGAGAAACCCTAAAAAGGGTGATCTTGGGCAGCTCTGACTCTTTGGATTTTCTTTCATTGCCGAGTTTCATCAGCAGGAACAGAATTTCATCTCTCCAGCTGCTCCTGATTGCAGGGTAGAGAGGAATTTGAGGTTGGATTTTTTACTCAAGGGTCTTTGTCTCTTTCTCATTTCTAGACCCTTTCCAGTCTCCATACTGTGAGGAGGACAATGGTTACCACTGATTCTCTATTCGTGGTCTCTCAGCAGCCCAATATATGCAAAGGATAGTCCTCTCTCTCTGCAAAAATTTCAAAAAAATGTGTTTTCAGTTGATCTTAAATGATTTTTTTTTGCCCAGAACTGGCAGAGAACCAAAATAACGAATTATTGTCCCATATGCATCATAAACAACTCTCACCAATGTCATTTCTCGATCATAAATTTTTCAGGACAGGGACCCTGGGCTAGTTATTTGAGCTGTAAAATAAATAATATTAATGATTATTCTCAGCTCAGGGCCTGAAACGCGCCGCTGGCAAATGTCCGTACAATCAAAATGCCAGTCACACAGGGAGGCGCAAACAGCAAATGACAAGGCAGCATGGCCAGGCCAATGGGAAAGCCAGTTTGTATTTGGCCAGGGGTAGTGAGGACGTTGTGAACAAGCTGGAGTTATGTGGGACAGAGGAGGGTTCCTCTCAAGGGTATGTACCGTACCAAACACTATCAGCCTGGTGTGGGTGTCCGTGGAGCCCAGTGGGTTCTGAGCAGTGCAACGATACATGGAACCGTTTAACTCAGCCGGCACTCTTTCCAGGACCAACTCCTTCCCATCATGCTCAGCGCTGCCATCCAGGAGCCTGCTCCCGACACGGGTCCAGGTGAACAAGGGCTCGGGGAAGACTTCATTCTGCAGCCAAGATGGGGAAAACGGCTTCAGATAGATGGGTCATTTTAATAAAACAGAGACATTTTCATTACTACAGCCTCTGCTGGCCACCCTGATACTAACACAGAGCTAATCACTGGCATTGCAGATCGTACCTTTCCTCCTCCCAAAGATCCACGGAGTCAGATATTAAGGCCAGAAGGGACAGTTCGATCTTCTAATCCAAGGGTTCCCAAACAGTGGTACGAGTACCCCATGTGATATCTGAGCTTGACCTTCCAGCCAGTCACCTCACAATAATTTTTTAAGGAGGAGCTAAGTGGACCAGGAAAGTTTGGGAACCATTGATAGTCTGACCTCAAAGATCCCAGCGAACTTCACAGATCCTCCAGGTGATGGCATGGATCACCCTGAGTCACCCCTTAAATGCTAGTGCTCAGCACTTAGGGTATGTCTACACTGCAATAAAAAAAACCCTGTAGCACCAAGTCTCAGAACCCAGGTCAACTGACTTGGTCTTGTGGGGCTCAGGCTGGGCGGGGGGAGGGGGAATGGGGCTAAACAGATGACACTAAACTGGGAGGAGAGGTAGATACGCTGGAGGGTAGGGACAGGGTCCAGAGTGATGTAGACAAATTAGAGGATTGGGCCAAAAGAAATCTGATGAGGTTCAACAAGGACAAGTACAGAGTCCTGCATTTAGGACAGAAGAATTCCATGCACTGCTACAGACGAGGGACTGAGTGGCTAGGCAGCAGTTCTGCAGAAAAGGACCTAGGGGTTACAGAGGATGAGAAGGTGGATATGAGTCAACAGTGTGCCCCTGTTGCCAAGAAGGCTAACGGCATTTTGGGCTGTATAAGTAGGGGCATTGCCATCAGATCGAGGGACGTGATCATTCCCCTCTATTCGGCAGTGGTGAGGCCTCATCTGGAGTAATGTGTCAGTTTTGGGTCCCACACTACAAGAAGGATGTGGAAAAATTCAAAAGAGTCCAGCGAAGGGCAACAAAAATGATTAGGGGG